>NC_067229.1:49393704-49396204 GCF_019924925.1 Ctenopharyngodon idella | reverse complement strand
TTCATTCATTCATTCATTCATTTATTCTGTTCATTCGTTCATTCATTCTGTTTGTTTGTTCATTCATTCATTCATTCATTCATTCTGTTCATTCATTCATTCATTCATTCATTCATTGTTTGTTCATTTATTCATTCTGTTCGTTCGTTCATTCATTCATTCATTCTGTTTGTTTATTCATTCATTCATTCTGTTTGTTTATTCATTCATTCATTCTGTTTGTTTATTTATTCATTCATTCATTCTGTTTGTTTGTTCACTCATTCATTCATTCTGTTTGTTCATTCATTCATTTATTCATTCATTCTGTTTGTTCATTCATTCATTCTGTTTTTGTTCATTCATTCATTGTTCATTCATTCTGTGCATTCATTCATTCTGTTCATTCATTCATTCATTCATTCATTGTTTGTTCATTTATTCATTCTGTTTGTTCGTTCATTCATTCATTCATTCATTATGTTCATTCATTCATTCTGTTTGTTTGTTCATTTGTTTGTTCGTTCATTTGTTCGTTCATTCACTCTGTTGTCCCTTCTTTGATTCGTTCTATCAGGCCTTCTAGATTTTTTTAAACTTTGCTTCTCTAATTAAAATTCATAGTTCTATTTCTTTGAATTTTAATTCATTTCAATAAACTCGAATTGCAATTCTCCACCTGTTTTCTGCCTCATTTCCCATTCAGTTCAGTTCAGATTTAATTAAATATAATTATTTCAAAGAGATTCTGAATGGCGCTCAGCCCTGTTTCACTGAGTTTGTGAAAAGTGACCTTGTAGCCAGAATGGAGTCTGAAAACTCTTTTGTTGCTTCCTGCTGCTCGTTGTTCGAAATGCATCCGAAATGCCCCAGCCGTCTCTTTCCGACTGTCTCCTCTCATCTATGAACTTGTTCGTTTGAAGCCCAGATAAGTAATGTGGTTCTCTGAGCTGCAGCTCCATTTTTGCTTCGTTTATGATCAATAATAAGTACTCTGAGGGAAGAGCGAGCCGAGCGGGTGTTGGTGATTTATTGATTTCTGTGGGGCCGTACCGCATGCATGCTAATGAGCAACGTGATACATTGCAAAGCTGTGAACTCTGGAGTGTTTTCAAATTATTGTAACACAGCCATCGACCCGTCCACCTCCACTGTCTTTTTATGTGGTTTTGGTGTTAAAAGCCTCATCGGAATTACGCTCATCTGTAAAACGTGGCTTTCGCGCTCCCTCTGGCAGAGATTTTTATTTGTTTTTCGTTGTTTGGCCGTGTTTCGCCTTGCCAGAGCTGAAGCTTGTAGATGAATGTTGTTTGTGGTTTAAAGTGACAGCAGCAGCCAGATCAGCTAATGTTGAACATGGAACGTTATCAGAACCGGAGAGCTCAGAGGAAAATATTATTGCTCTTTTATGAGACTTAATGGGGTTCTCTGATATGTTTGGCTTTAAGTGTAAACTTTGTTTCCATTTTTATTTCTCTGACGGAGAGAGTTTGTTGACTGAAAACAAGTTGATTGTTGTCATACAGTCAAATTAATGTGGAGAAACGGCTCAGATCAGTAGATTTTGAGGGGATTTGCTGAGAAATGTTTGAGTTCTTATAGAGATCTGGCATCATGGTAAATCTGAGCACATTTTACCATCCCATGAGGCCATGGGAGAGGATTTGTGAATGGCAGTGAAGCGACACAACTGATGCTGGTAGGTCACGTGACTAATATATATATATATATATATATATGTATGTATATATGTATGTATATATGTGTATATATGTATTACTTATTCAAAATAAGTACTTAATAAGGAGACCTACATTATCTAGTGGATGAAAGTCTCTTGTAGGTGTAATCCGTGTTGTGATTTGCTGTTTTACTGGATCTCCTAGATGTGGTCCGAGCTGATGCATATGGGAGGTTATGACAGATTCAGGAATGTATTCATCAGTTCTCCTTTAACTTTTATAGCCGCCGCGGGGCGTACATCTGTGCCTTGATCTTACAACAAACCTGTCAGTTCACATCGCCACGAGTGCTAAATCAATATCCATTTCAAACTAGCCAAATTCATTTTTTGATGCAGGCCTGGATTGTATAAAGAGAAATGTTGATGATATACAGTCTTATTGGCCCTATTTGTAAGGGTTTTATTTGTTGAATGAACATTTTTGCTTGTATTTACAAATGCAATACTATATATTCTTCTAAAAAATGAGATATATATATATATATATATATATATATATATATATATATATATATAAATTCTCAAGTCGGAATCCAAAGAATTTACTGTATAACTCAGAATGTCATGGAATTTGTCAAATTTTTGATAAATAAATAGTAAGTAGGTCAGTACACTTAAATCAAATCATGATATAGACCAGTGTCTGTGAATATTAAACCACAAGAAGACTTTTTAAATATGAATCCTGCATGTTCTGCATGTTGCTGTGTGAATGAATGGCGCAGACACACGGTTTCATTTACCACACACACACACTAACACACACACACACACACA
>NC_067229.1:49338704-49391204 GCF_019924925.1 Ctenopharyngodon idella | reverse complement strand
AGTGAATTCAAGCGTGGTACCGTGATACAGTGCAATAAGTCCATTTGTGAAATTTCCTCATTACTAAATGTTCCACGGTCAACTGTTAGTGGTATCATAAAGTGGAAGCAATTGGGAACAACAGCAACTCAGCCACGAAGTGGTAGGCCACGTAAAATCACAGAGCAGGGTCAGCGCATGCTGAGGAGCACAGTGCGCAGAAGTCGCCAACTTTCTGCAGAGTCAATAGCTACAGACCTCCAAACTTCGTGTGGCCTTCAGATTAGCTCAAGAACAGTGCGTAGAGAGCTTCATGGAATGGGTTTCCATGTCCGAGCAGCTGCATCCAAGCCTTACATCACCAAGTGCAATGCAAAGCGTAGGATGCAGTGGTGTAAAACACGCTGCCACTGGACTCTAGAGCAGTGGAGACGTGTTCTCTGGAGTGACCAATCACGCTTCTCTGTCTGGCAATCCGATGGACGAGTCTGGGTTTGGCGGTTGCCAGGAGAACGGTACTTGCCTGAGTTTGGTGGAGGGGGGAGGTTGTTTTTCAGGGGTTGGGCTTGGACCCTTAGTTCCAGTGAAAGGAACTCTTAATGCTTCAGCATACCAAGACATTTTGGACAATTTCAACCCGACAGAACACCTTTGGGATGAATTAGAGCGGAGACTGCGAGCCAGGCCTTCTCACCAATATCACTGCTTGACCTCACAAATGCGCTTCTAGAAGAATGGTCAAAAATTCCCATAAACACACTCCTAAACCTTGTGGAAAGCCTTCCCAGAAGAGTTGAAGCTGTTATAGCTGCAAAGGGTGTGCCAACTCCATATTAAACCCTACGGATTAAGAATGGGATGTGATTAAAGTTCATGTGCACGTAAAGGCACATGATAATAAAGGTGTATATAATAAATAATATAGAAATAAAATGATATTTTTAAATTATATACAGTATATGTATAAGAATCTAAATTACATATTTTTATTTTATTTAAAATAATATAAATAACTTTTAATTAAATATTACAAATAATACATGCTTTAATTTAAATATATATTTTAATTACAAAAATTTAAATTACAAAATTTAGATATCTTTTTATAATATCCTAAATATTAAATTATTAAAATATATTTTTTTAAAAATGTCCAAATTTGTCCATTTTGAGAATATTGCATTGGATATACTGGTCTTTCTAATATTATTTCACTCTTAAACTCACAGCTCTGTTATATTCCAAGCTAATGCAGACACCGCTGCCTTTCTCCCAGTCTTCGTCATCTTCTTTTATTAAACCTCTCTCTCTCTTCTTCTCATTTTCCTTTCTTTGAGATTTGACGAGCTGAAAATAGAAAGGGACCGAGAGCGCTTGCGGAGAGCGGCGACCCAACACTCTTCAAAGGGAAGAGGTCCCGCGCCGAGCACAAGCGCTTACACATATTGTAATTAGAGGAAAGGCCATTATCTTGTAAAGATGTTTTCCTTCACAGACCAGAAGAACGTTTGCCTTGAGGATTTTCTGTGGTAACTTAATAATGGAGGCGTTCAGGTTCATTAGCGGCAGCGCTTCTGAAGGGCCGGATTCAGTAATAGGAAAAGTCTTCTCGAATCCGGCCGCTCGTTCCTCGCGCTCTTAATGCTGCGCCGTCATCGACACGCACGCTTTTCAAAGCGAGATTAAGCTTTCTAATGAATTTCCAGTCCTGCACGTTTAAGCCTCAGCCAAAAAATTAAATCAGAGCGAATTTATCTCCGATGATGTCGCTGTTTCTGCCTCCTGCTCGCAAAATTAACACATTTATTAAACCAATGAATTGAGACGTCTATTAATTGGCAAAAGTGCTGAAAGCTGTGTTGGGAAAACGTACCGCCAAGGCTGGAAATGAAACTAAAGCCGTTAATTAGCAGATGAGATCGTCCGCTCGTCTAAAGCACTATCACCACCATCGCGCCCAGAGATTAATAGGCCGAGCTCGTAAAAAAAATGAAATGGTGGCAGTTTGCAGAAACAGCTGGTGGGACCCAGCAGCGCAGAGAGGGTCATCGCAGGGGCCCGTTTAATGAGCGTGGGGCCAACGGCGCTGTCTTCAGATGCGTGTTCCTCGACGGCACGTCTCGCTTGAGACTTTGGGCTTGTCAGAGCGTGGCGGTTCAAAGGCGGACGGTCTAGAAGCCACATGGTGGGTCTGAGTGCTCTTTTAGGATCACTATGATAGTTTTCATCCATTATTTTTATACATTTCAGGGCTCGGAATCAAGTTTTTTACTTGATAGCACTGGTGCTTCAGGTGTATATATACACCGTTCAGGCATTATGAGCACTGACAGGTGAAGTGAATAACACTGATCATCTCTTCATCACGGCACCTGTTAGTGGGTGGACATATTAGGCAGCAAGTGAACATTTTGTCCTCAAAGTTGATGTGTTAGAAGCAGGAAAAATGGGCAAGCGTAAGGATTTGAGCGGGTTTGACAAAGGCCAAATTGTGATGGCTAGACGACTGGGTCAGAGCATCTCCAAAACTGCAGCTCTTGTGGGGTGTTCCCGGTCTGCAGTGGTCAGTATCTATCAGAAGTGCTCCAAGGAAGGAACAGTGGTGAACCGGCGACAGGGTCATGGGTGGCCGAGGCTCATTGATCCAACAGACGAGCTACTGTAGCTCAAATTGCTCCAGAAGTTAATGCTGGTTCTGATAGAAAGGTGTCAGAATACACAGTGCATCACTTTGTTGCGTATGAAGCTGCATAAACACAGACCAGTCAGGGTGTCCATGCTGACCCCTGTCCACCGCCGAAACAGCCAACAGTGGACACGTGAGCATCAGAAAGTGATGTTTAAGCAAATTTATTTGTTGTTTATGTGCTTTATAACCGGCTAAACTGGTCCTAAACAAAAATATCTGTAGCCATTTGAAATTAGAGGCACCACTTCATTTTAATTATGATCCAAACAAAGATGAGTAGTTGCTTTTGATTTAAATTAGATTTAATTATAGGATTTAAAGTAGAAACACAATGGTCTGATGCCATCGAAACTATTCTGAAGACAATCAGTTCCCTTCAGAGATGCATTCATATAAATCCCCAACCCACATATATATATTTTTTCTTATATTTCTGCACATCATGAACGCACAAATGCTCGCAAATATATTTAGAGGTAAATTTCGGGAGCATATGCGACTAAAATGGCCTTGCATTTGCTTATTTGCTTATTAAAATGTTTTTAGTTAACAATGATAACCATCAGTCTCCGGGACTAGTAGGGCGGAGATGTTTGGGGTCAATGGGGCACCTGTAAAGAGGTGCTAATGAGGGGAACGTCCCGTACGACGACTGACATGCTTTAATGTGAGGCCTGAGTGAGTGCAAACATGACCGGAGCAGTCTGGACACATGTGGCTTTCATTACCTCAACCTCGAGTGCGGCCCACCGGCAACTCTGACACAGGAAACAGAACAGAAGGTGAGGCTGATTTGAAATTGGGTGTGCTTGTCAACAAATTGATAACCTGCCCAGAGGCATCAGCGTGCAGTTCAAAGACCTTTACCAAATTCACATGTGCAGATTGTTTTTTTGTTCTCCTCCCGTAAGTAGAACCGAGAGAAACGACACATAATGTCCTGCTCCGACATCCTCCAGGATCCCTTTCTCCCTTCGCACTCTTTGGCCTCGTTCCGACTGCATCTGGTGCCCTAGTTGGACGTTTCGGTTGCTGCCTCGGTCATTGTGAGCACGCTCATTACAGCACCTCCCCCTGCGCTGAGACGGACGTCTCCTGGGTTCGTCTCTCCACTCCTCCCTGCCGTTCGACCCGACTAATAGAACCACTTACCAGCCTTTTAACTCTTAACTGCGCTGGTTAACCCCTCACAGATGCAGTGCTGCTCCCCAGCCCTGAAAATCCATGGATGCACATGTGGGGGCTTGTGTGTAAAAATGAATAATTATGCACTATAAAACATAACTGAATTTCACATGCAAAAAATGTCCATTGTCAATAGTGTTGATGTATGAAGCAGAGCTCAAACAGAAGTTACAGAAAACTAGTTAACGCTGCTGAGGGAGTGACGGCAAATTTTACATCTTTCTTTCTTCTGACCAACATAATCAAGCTCTCGATATTTTTTTTTTCCCTGTTTTGGAAAGTCAGAAACGCTATTGTGGATTTTTCCTATTGCTATTGGGACAAATGAGAACAAAAGATGTATTTGTTGAAGTTTACATTCACCACTATAAATGATTAAAAATGGTTTTCGTTAAATAAAATGAAGCTGTAATAAAACATAAAATCTTAATGGAAGAACTTGAACATAAAAAATACAAATTAGAAATGGTGCGGCAACTAACTGAAATAAAATTAGTAGTAATTAAAATGACTAAAACTGGAAGAAAAAAAATGACAAAGACAACAAAATAACTAAAAATTAATCTAAAATTTAGAAAATAAAACATTCTTCAAGCTAAATCTAGGAACAAACTAATGTGACGTAATTTCAAACGAAATCAGGATAAAACAAAGTTAATTTGGAGTTTGTTTCGGGAGTCCGAAACTTTCCGGAAATGTTCGCTCTTGCTGGTAAACACCTTCAAACTAACACTGGTCTGTGATGATGATGTAATAAGTGGGTGTGGCTCTGAGACTCCGCCTTCTTTGACAAGGAAATCTTCTCTGGTGTGGTGAGAAATCGAGTCCCCCTAGGAATCGGGTCTCCTTTAGGACCCAGAGTGATCACATTGGTTCAACAGGCTTTTATTGGGTAGTATTTTTAGCGCCTGTTTATAATTCCTGCAAAATCACATTATGAAATATATTTAAAATGCATTATAATGTCTTTTAAATTGCATGGTTCTAATACTAGTATATAACTGAAGCTATAGGTTGTGAAATCAAGCATTTCTCATTCTTACTGTTTTTTAAGTTAGCTTATGTACAAGCATAGCATACATCTATCTGGCTTAGCTTATATTATATCAGGTATGTTTTTTGCTTCCAATAACTGTTTCCAGTTTGTTTTATTATGCATAGGCATTCATTTTATTTTTCAAGCATGTTGTTTGTGCACTTAATGTAATAAACATCATACAATAGTGAAATAGGTTATAATTAGTCAAGACATCACGATAACAACTTTTGATCAGGCATTACCGCCTGGGTCCTAAAGGAGACCCGACTCAATTTCTCATGACACCAGTTAATTTCTTCTGCTCAGTCGGTCGAGGTCACACACGAGTAAAAACGTGAACACACTGGAGAGCTGCTTTATAGTAGAAACTGAAGCTGTAATTCTAATTGAAAGTGACGCTGACACTGTTTTTCATGTTTAATACTGTAAAGCTGCTGCTTTAAAGCGATCTACTGTATAAACATGACTGAATTTGTGCAAATATATGCACGTAACTATGATCGGATGCCTTAATTAAATGAATAAATAGTATAATAGCATATAAATAATATTAAAATAACACTAGACTATAGTAAGGGTAGACGCCATATTTAATTTCACAAGCTGCAGTCGTTTTAATGTTAATGTAATGTGAACAGAAAGAGGTAAAAATATGAGTTCTGTCACTCACAGGCTCACATATATTTGGTCAAGTAAGATGAATCCAGTTTGTTTAAAATATTGATTCATGATTATCTTTTAATGTAGCACTTTAACTTCATCATAATTGAATGTTTATAGGACGTCCTGTTGAGATTGTGTCATAACAGTGAAGTTTAATATTTGTGCTAAAGATTTTGCTGTAATAGTGATGATTGTTGCACCACTGAAGACAGTATTTCTCTAGTTATCTGACAGCATGAGAGGAATCTGCTGGGACCGTGTTTTTGGAAGGAGGAATAATGCATGCTTTCGCTGATGAGCAGGAATTAGTGTTGGCTTGCCGTCTACGACAGATGATAATGATCAGTCGTTGTTTTACTGAATGACTGGACATAAACTGCTGTGTGAAAGAATCGATAGGCATCGCTGCTCACCGCAGATATGAACAATGTGGAGACGCGTTTTATCGCCGGCAGATCAGTGGCGCTTTAACTCCCTGTGTGCGTAATTTCATAGGATGTGAATATTGACAGGAAGCATTTTATTGGCTCAATGGCTGATTTAAAATTCATTTTATTTCTCAAATGAAACCACACAAACGCTTGTGCGAGAGCATCGAGAGTTTGACATGAAGGAGGCCGAGCTGATAAGCTTCTGAATGGAGGCGCATTTAAACGCAGCAGAAGTTATGATAAATATGACTGGCTGTCGTATCTCTCTGTCTGAAATACCCACAATAAATTTGTGTTTATCTGCCGTGTGCTGAGAGCTGACTCATGTGTGCAGGTTTCCCCCTCTCTCGCATGGAAAAACAGACATTTTCTTTCAACAATTGGGCATGTTAAACGCCTGCTGCGTGTTTGCCAGCTGCTAAATTAAGACGTATAAATCTCACAAATGAAAACAAATACAGGCAAAGATGTTTGACCCTAATTAAAGCCGGGTCACGAACACAACGCGAGGACTGATATACGACTTCGCTGCACTCGCGTGTGTTTTGAATTTGCCGTTGACCTGTGTTTTACCCTGACGTGTCACTTTAAGCATTAATAATGAGGATTTACAGCTGACCGCTGGTTCTGGATGCAGGACACACACATCAGCAGCAGAAACACTGGAAATACAAGCAGCAAAGTTTATTTCTTACTCCTTATCGTAACCTCTCGGCTTGGCTTGCCAAGGAACTGTAGGCTCATTACTGAGAATCACAGTGTTTGAAGAGCCGTTTTAATGACAAACGGAAGAATGATTGAAAGCGTCCCTCAGTTACATTGTTTATGCTGACATTTTATTTGCAAGTTTTGTAATTAAAACGCTTCTGATAGAAACGTTTCGCTACGCCAGTTCTGTTGCAGTGAGCAATTCTGCACACTTGTAATCCTTAATGAAAATATATTTGATTACACAAATGCAAACATCTGAAACGTATAGGGAATGCAATATACAACTTTTAAACCTGCTCATGAATATTATTTTCGTTTTGTGATGTAAATATTATGCTCTGTCAGGGCTCCAGACTGCGATCAAATGCTCGCATTTTGCGACCTTTTTTACTGCCGGTGCGATTACATTTTTTTAGAGGTCACAATTGTGAACTCCTGCAAAATTTTGGGAGTGAAATTCAAGCAGTTTTCAAGGACTTTTTAAAGTGCTTCACACTTTTTCCAGCACTTTAAATATCTAAATATGATCCAATGTTTAATGTGATGATTTGTAAAATTAAAAGTTTAAAGATAAAGGAACGCTTCATGGCAAACCCAAACTTTATTTAAAAAGACATGAAATTAGTATAGTATAACTGGTAGATGGTGGCAGAGGAGTGCTTATTGGCTTATTAGCCATTTCCACTCCCTAATATATGGGAAAAGCAGGAAAAGTCACATGAAAAACAAAAACTTTTCTTCAGATTGTGACTGCACTTATTAATGCAAAACAATAGTAATTTGATTAAATTACCTTTATGATTAAACCCTCATTATTTGCACCGTGTGGAAAATGCGCTATACAAATAAACCCTGGGGTTATGTTCCTTTCTCATTCAGAACAAATCTAAATGAATGCATTTTGCGCATGTTTCGCGTCCTTGATGTTAATTGCATTGCATGTTTCAGATAATAAAAAGAGTGACCTATATTTTGGAAAATACTGAATCTGTAATCTTTACATTGCCTTGCTAACTCTCATGCTAGTGAATGTTTCGCAGTAGTATCTGGATTTGGAGCGCTGGATGTGTGGTGGCGTTACACATGTAAAGACGTGAACGATGCTTGTGAGAGCAGCAGGTGTTACGTAAACGCTAATGATGATCAATGACAGACTGATGCAGACTGATGCTTTATCTCCCTTGATTTATTTTATGTAATTATTATTTACAGAAAAATCTAATAATTACTGAAAGACTATCAGATGCTGCAGATCTGAATCCAGCCTGGGAAAATGTCTCGATTTGTAACCATGATGTTTGTAGTTGTTTTTAAAGGTGAAGTGTGTGATTTCTGCTGCCGAAATGCTTGTCCGTATTCAGTTTTCACGTCACACCCAAAACAAGGCTTTCCTCCATTGCCTGCCAATTATTTTTACCAGGTTTGTGATGGTACTTTTACTTATGTACTAAGACAGTGATATTAAAAAACCAAACTGACGATGCATACTATATACAGGTGAACAGATGAACGCAACGTTATAACGAAAACGCTTAATGAGGCTTAATGCATTAAGACATTGATATTGGACCAAATTCAATATTGGACCAAAATTCAATATGCACCTTATTGATGATGCAAACTATATACAGGCAAGCAGATGCACCCAGAATACGAACACAACACCCAAAGTTTCACTTTAACCATTTTCACACCGAAAACCATTACAAAGATTACGCTTAACATTCAATTCAGCATGTTACGTTCTAGGCTTATTTGCTTGACCAAATACAGTATAGTATGCATTATCAATAAGATGTTTTTCTTTTGAGAGTTGATCTAAATATTCGTTTCTTGAAATGGATGGAAAATTGACAGCCATGTGTTGCAGTTTATGGGTGTTTTGCGAGTTTGGGGCGGGGTTTCCTGTTTGTCTGACTAATGGCAGACAGGGGAACTGTTTATTTTGCTTCAGAAATGACACACTTCAGCTTTAAAGATGATTGGGATATTTCTTTCATAATTGAAATGTCACACTCGTGATTCGGAGACAGTGTTTGCTGAACCGTGATAAAGAACAACCACAGCAAAATGACTTAATTATCTAGAGATGATGAGAAAAAATGAGATAATCACTGAAATTTGCTGTTTGTTTTTTGGAACGGCTGCTTCTCGCCTGACCTGCCAACACTCCTCAATCCAACCCTGAAATATCAGAGGAGATGCGCTCAAAGGAAGTGTCCTTGTGCATCTGGACGGGCCCCGGATAGACGGCTCGGTCTACAGATGATGGGATGCTGGCCGGTTTTCCCTGTTTACGGCGAGGGATGTGGCTTTTATCGGCGGCTGGTGCTGGAGGCCCGTGTGCGTCGAGGTTTGAGAAGACAGGAAAGCTCGCTGACCCGTGGCGGAGTTCAATTAGCATTTGCAAATTACACCTGCTCTCCATGCTGCCTCTGTGAGCCGAGTGCCGCTGCGGCCCCGTCGCCGTCGGGCATGGCAGGGAGGGGGAAGATGTTGTCGGTGTTATTGCATGGCTATATGAAATATTAACGCCACAGAGCCAGCTCTCCTGGTCCCTGTACTCATCAAAAATAGAGCAGAAAGAGAAGGCGAGAGAAAAAGAAGAGCTAGGGGCGTTGCCGCACCACCCAGCCTGTAATGACGTTAACCTTTGCCCTCACCCCTATCTCTACACCTCATGACCCGAGCGGCCCATTCTTCCGGAGGAAAAGAGATTCCTCTTGAAGAGGCGATGACATTTGAAGAGGTCCAGCTCACCCGCCACAGGGTCCGTACAAAATATATATATATATATATATATATATATATATATAATGAAATTACAATATTTATATATTTTGTTTAAAATATTAGAAGTATTATTTTAATTAAATATTATGAATAATATATACTTAATTTAATTTAAATATATTTTTCATTACAAAATTTTTAATTACAACATTCTGATATCTTTTTATAATAATATAAATAAATATTTTACTATATAAAATAGTATTTATTATTGTATTTTTCAATTTAAATGTCAATATTATATTCATTTTTATTTATTTTTAGTGTAATTATATATTATTAAATATATTTTATTTAATTATTATGTATTATATATATATATATATATATATATATATAGATATATATATATATATATATATATATATATATTATTAAAAAAACAATTATTAAATACTACTATATATAGTATTTTTATTGTTGTATTTTAATTATTTTTAAATAATTTATACATGTTTGATTTATTAGATTATTTGCTTGTTTATATATATATATAAGTATAAATATAATAAATATATATAACATAAAGTATATATATTTAAAGTACCGAAAATGGTTTTAGTTAATGATAATAACCCTGGATTGAGAATGCTCTTTCTTTCTTTCTTTCTTTCTTTCTTTCTTCTTTCTTTCTTTCTTTCTTGAATCTGATGAATCTCACCTGCTTCAGATGTAATAATACCAAGCGCACACTTCAAAGGAGACAAATCGCTGGCTGTTTCAGTGTCTTCTGTTACTCCTGTTTGTTTGTCTGAGGAGCAGATGTGTTTGATGAGCTTCCTGTACTGAAGGATGTGCCACAAAATGTGTTGCATAAACACAATCGGCAATGTAATTATCAAGCTCATCATGAATCAAGTGCTTGAGCTGGAACCAAAACAAGTCGCCATTGAGGTTCTTCACCCTTTAAATCAAATTGGGCGCTTATGAAACAATTCCCTTCTCCAAATCAGAGAGAAGAGGGAACAAACCTCTTATTTCCTCCGGGGTTCTGATGCGCTTTCTTCAGTTTGCTGTCATTGCAGGCGCTTTTAGCAGTGACACAGTGTTGCTGTTGTTTTTGACGTCTCGGCTCATGAGAACTAATGAGTTCTCATGATTAGGGCTGATGAGAACTTTTCCTCCATTGCACATGTGGTTTTATTTGGTGACGTTTTTAACAAACAGTATAAAGTCTGATCTTTATCACAGGATACTCTGGTGAAGAAGCACCACTTCAAACAGAAAAGACGTTGATCTGACGTTAACGTTAATCTGAAATCTGATGTGCCGCAATGATAGACGGGCATGTGAAAGCTAATTAAACAGATAGTTAATCCAAAAATGAACATTCGGTCATCATTTGTTCTGAACCTGTGGGACTTTATTTCTTTCTTCTGCAGAGCACGAAAGAAGATATTTTAGAATCTGGAAGTAATATGTTGATGTTTGTTTGTTTTTTTGTAAATAATGTTTTTAACAGCACAAAATATTTTTGTTTTAATTAAATTAAATTTGTGAAAAATGTGTAATAATAATAATAAGAAGAAGAATATTTTTTAAATAATTTTAAAATAAATATGAAAATGATTGCATTTTTATAAATAATAATAATGCTAATAATATACATAATATATTATTATAATTCTAATAATATACACGTGTGTGTGTGTTTGTATGTATATATATATATATATATATATATATATATATAATAAAAATGCTCATTTAATAATAATAATAATAATTTTAATAATAATAATAATAAATAACTTTTTAACAGCACAAAAACTTTTTTGTTCAATTAAATTTGTGAAAAATGTGTAATAATAATAAAGAATATTTTTTTAAATAATTTCAAAATATGAAAATGATTGCAGATAATATAATTAATAATAATAATAATAATAATAATAATAATAAATTAATAATAAAAATAATTTAATAAATAATAATAAAAATTATATATATCATTTTAATAATAATAATAATAATTATTATTATTAATAAATGCTCATTTAAAAAAATATATAATAATAAAGAACTACAGATAGTAGTAGCAGTAGTAGTAGTAATAATAATAATAATAATAATAATAATTATTATTATTATTATTATTATTATTGTTATTATTATTATTTGTTATTTAATGAACCATTCTTCATATTGACCATTCTTCAAAATATCATCTTTTCATACAGGTTTACAGAGAGTAAATGATGACAAAATGCTCATTTTTGGGTGAACTGTGCCTTTAAGTATGTCTGTGTGTGATTGGCTGTATTGAAAATTTACATACTTTTTTGTTTTTAAATCAGAATTTGTGTTTGTCCAAAAGGTATAAATACCAGTTATTTCACAGACATAAAAGCAGAATGTACCGCTCGACTCGTGAAAGTTTGTTTGCCCGTGTATCTTTTAAAGATTTGATGCACTAATGTTAGCTCTCTTTAGACACCGAGATGTATTTCATAACTCTGTGCAGGATCTGTCGTGGCATATTTGAGCACATTCTCCCTGTTATGGTCCGATGGCTGATGTTGAAAAAGTGGCGCCTGCTTTCTAAAAAAAAAGACACTTTCTGCAAAGCGGGACGGTCTGTTAATGGACGCTGTCACTTTAGCTGCATTTGAGATTTCGGCTGAAGGTTGGCGTCAGGTTATCCAGCGGCTCCACACTGTCCTGCAGAAACAACGCTGCTCGGGAAAATAATGCAGCGCTTGGCCATTTTAAAGGATTTCCACACTGAATAACGACCTGACCTGCCCTCGTCCTCTCCTCTGGTTTTCTCTCCGTCCCGAGCAGCTGATGGCGTGTGCGCTCGGCCCAGGGGAGCAGGTCAGTGGTTCGGTGGCGAGTCCTCGGGCGCTCATACCCTCCTCGCTTTGCTTGATTAGACCCAGAAGTCTCAAAGGCCGTCTGGAGACACATTTGTGCAAAATTGCAGTTTTACTGCGTGCACTTGATGCATCCGTCACCTTTGTTTGCTGCTCTGAGAGAAGATATGACTCCACACCTGACAATCGCAGTCGTAATAAACAATAGAAACACTTCTACATCCTAGACTGTTATATGATAGAGAATAAATGTGCTGTAATACAGAGTGATGACTGCAAAAGTCTATGTAGTGTTTATGTAGTGTGTGTGTGTGTGTAGCTAAATCTGTGTGGAGAACCATCGAGACACAGAAACAGACACTGATCACAGAAATGACAAAATAATAGCAGCTTTAATCTGCATAAAGAGTTTTATGGTAAAATACAATCTCCTGCAAATGCGTTTTCCACAAAGAAAATATCATTTCACATTCAGACTGATCATAAAAATGAAAAGGTGTTATGGTACAAATGAAGTCTCTAACTCCGTTTCTCATTATATCACAGACGGTTTCCAGGTTCTGGTGCGGTCAGAAGCGTTTGGAGGTGAATTGGTGGCACACTTTGAGGCTCTGGACGGCCGGTCTTGTGAGGCGCGTTCCATAAATCTTGGCGGTATTGATTAGGATTAGAGGTGAAATGTTATGATAATGTTTGGTGGTTTCAGGAGTTGTGTTGTTCACTGGAGCAGTTAGCACATTAATCACAGCTGTCTGGCCGGCGGTCGGGGGATTCGGGCCATGGGCGGGTGATGCCCAGCTGCCCAGCGCTGGTGTGGGTCGCTTCTGTGAAGGACAGGGAACAATAATTGAAGCCCCAGCGTCCCAAACTCAGCATGCATGTCTGACACCTTCACGTGGGCAGGGAATTGATCCTGTGATATAGAGGCTTTGAGTCTTTGGCTGTCTGTTTATATGTGTGTGTGACTGTTTTCATGAACCAGGACTTGAATATATGTGTGTGTGTGTGTATTCATAACATTTAAATTCATAAGGTATTTAAATAATCATGAGAAAACTGAGAAAAGTTTTTTTCATTCTCAAAGCATATCTCAGATCTATGGAAGCTTGTTTCCACCGTAAAATAAAATTTGGACTTTTTATCTCGTGTTTCTGACACTTTTTCTCGCAATTGCGAGATATAAAGTCAGAATTGAGAGATATAAAGTCAGAATTGCGAGATATAAAGTCAGAATTGTGAGTTTTAAAGTCAGAATTGCGAGATATAAAGTCAGAATTGCGAGATATAAAGTCAGAATTGCGAGAAATAAAGTCAGAATTGTGAGATATAAAGTTAGAATTGTTAGTTCAGATATAAACTCGCAATTGCGCCTTATAGTGAGATATATCTCACAATTCTGAGAAAAAAAGAAATTTCTGACTTTATATCACACAAATCTGACTTTATAGCTCACAATTCTGACTTTATCACGCAATTCTGACTTTATAACACAATCATGAGGAAAAAAAAGTCAGAATTGTGAGATAAAAAGTCGCAATTACCTTTTTTATTTTTTTGTTTAGTGACGGAAACAAGCTTCCATACAGACCCTCTTCATCTCTTCTGCTGTAACAGGTAAAGGAGTATTTTAAACAGCTGCTTTGACAGGAAAGTTCATTCGTCTTTAAAGCCGTACAGACGCCTGTAAGGGTTGCAGATTACAGACGGAGTCAAATATTTGAGCATGCTGATGCTGAGGAGGTGCAGAGAAGAAAGCTTTTCATCCCTTCAGAAAGATTTCTGCCGCTTTCAGAGGGAATCAGAGGCTTGTGGGAAATGTATGCTGACAGGTGACGAGGAAAAGAGAGATTATTGAAGAACCGATTACAATGCACAAGTACGCCAGAGTGAAGACTGCACAATCGGAGAAAATAAGGGCTTTTGTTGTCAGTTACAGTGATCGTAACCTAAACAGCAGATGTTTGATGAAACCAGCTCTGTTTTTATGCACACAATTCGCTCCCAATCAATCAGACTCACAGCAAACCTGCTCTTACATATTCAGGGCGTCTTGCAGTCCGTCAGTATAATGAGAACGGCCTTTTCTCCAACACTGAGCCCTTAATGAAATGGTGGCCAAAATCCCTTGCTCAGGACTTCTGCCGCCGAGCGATTTTCCCCCTCGCAGGCCTGAAGCGAAGAGGAGGAATAAAACCCAAAAGCCACAATTGCTGGTGAGATTGGCAGTGGAAACTTGGGAGACAACGTGTTTGCCATGCAACCTAAATTGGCCTAATTTCTCCCTGGAAGAACAGGGTGTGTGAGATACAGGAAACCCAAGCTGTTTTCGTCTTTGAAACCACCATTACAGCAAACATTTATCCAGCAAATGACAAGCGCTTCATATATCATACTTGCTCCACAAGCAAGAATGGGGATTCATGTGTGATTTTTACCATTTTATGTACCAATGTAGTGTTTTCATTGATCACGCCACAAAACGGTCAATAAGCAGTAGGTTTTTAGCATTAGGATTGTGTTTGGATTGAGCATGTGTGCTCAAGTCAGCTTTGATATCTCTGTGGCTGAGGAGTCTCTAATGACTTATGCATGAGAAGATGGACAGAATCACCTTCTACTGTAAAAACAGAGAGAAAGAGAGAGAGAGAGAGAAGCTGAAAGGTCACACAGTGAGGAGGAGGGACGAGCTGAAGCCAGCGGTGTGTAAAGCAGATTTTCTGCTGGTCACTGGTGTGTTTCACTGGTTCTGATGGGTCAGATGGGTCTGAATTGATATCAGCCGCTCAGAATTGATGTTAGACATCTCATATATCACCAGCCCACGCTCGACCTTTAACAAACACCACACAAACTGCTGTTTAAATCAGTTACTGTTGCACAAATTAAGCTATTTATTGCACACTACTGTTCAGAAGTTTGAAAATGGACAAACCCAGTTATTGGGCTGTTTTAACTCAGTGAATTGGGTTGATTTAACTCAGTGAATTGGGTTGTTTTAACTCAGCAAATTGGGCTGTTTTAACCCAGCAAATTGGCTGTTTTAACCCAGTGAATTGGTTGGTTTAACCCAGCGAATGGGTTGTTTTAACTCAGCAAATTGGTTGTTTTAACCCAGTGAATTGGGTTGTTTTAACCCAGCGAATGGGTTGTTTTAACTCAGCAAACTGGTTGTTTTAACCCAGCGAATTGGGTTGTTTTAACCCAGCAAATGGGTTGTTTTAACTCAGCAAATTGGGCTGTTTTAACCCAGCGAATGGATTGTTTTAACTCAGCAAATTGGGTTGTTTTAACCCAGCGAATGGGTTGTTTTAACCCAGCAAATTAGGTTGATTTAACCCAGCGAATTGGTTGTTTTAACCCAGCGAATTGGTTGTTTTAACCCAGTGAATTGGCTGTTTTAACCCAGCGAATGGGTTGTTTTAACCCAGTGAATTGGCTGTTTTAACCCAGCGAATGGGTTGTTTTAACCCAGCGAATGGGTTGTTTTAACCCAGCGAATTGGTTGTTTTAACCCAGTGAATTGGCTGTTTTAACCCAGCGAATTGGTTGTTTTAACCCAGCGAATGGGTTGTTTTAACCCAGCGAATTGGTTGTTTTAACCCAGCGAATGGGTTGTTTTAACCCAGCGAATGGGTTGTTTTAACCCAGCGAATTGGTTGTTTTAACCCAGTGAATTGGCTGTTTTAACCCAGCGAATTGGGTTGTTTTAACCCAGCGAATTGGTTGTTTTAACCCAGTGAATTGGCTGTTTTAACCCAGCGAATTGGCTGTTTTAACCCAGCGAATTGGTTGTTTTAACCCAGTGAATTGGCTGTTTTAACCCAGCGAATTGGGTTGTTTTAACCCAGCGAATGGGTTGTTTTAACTCAGCAAACTGGTTGTTTTAACCCAGCGAATTGGTTGTTTTAACCCAGCGAATTGGTTGTTTTAACCCAGTGAATTGGCTGTTTTAACCCAGCGAATTGGTTGTTTTAACCCAGTGAATTGGCTGTTTTAACCCAGCGAATGGGTTGTTTTAACTCAGCGAATTGGGTTGTTTTAACTCAGCAAATTTGGTTGTTTTAACCCAACGAATTGGTTGTTTTAACCCAGTGAATTGGCTGTTTTAACCCAGCGAATTGGTTGTTTTAACCCAGTGAATTGGCTGTTTTAACCCTGCGAATTGGGTTGTTTTAACCCAGCGAATGGGTTGTTTTAATCCAGTGAACTGGTTGTTTTAACTCAGCAAATTTGGTTGTTTTAACTCAGCAAATTTGGTTGTTTTAACTCAGTAGTTTTATTTAACTCAACTATTGTTTAAAAATTACTGTATTACTTGCTTAAAATGAACCTAAAGTATGTTGCAAATGAACATTTATTAATAAGTTTAATGAATAATAATTAAACAATAAACACTTATTAAATTGCTTATTAATAAATGTTCACCTTTTGATTATTTTTGTTGCCTCTAGTAATTATGTGTCTGATTTTTAATTTCCAACATATTTTGGGTTCATTTTAAGTCAGACATATAGTCATTTTTAAACAATAGTTGAGTTAAATAAAACTGCCCAGCACGTTGGGCAAACATTTAACCCAACCACTCGGTCAGAACAGCCCAATTGCTGGGTTGAAACAGCCAATTCGCTGGGTTGTTTTTAACCCATACGAGTGTAAGAGTGTTTGACTTGTAAGGCGTTCGCTACACTCATGAGTCATTATTTTTGTTTACGATTCTTTCCATTTATGCAAATAAGCAGGTAGAGGATGCAGTAATGATGGTGTGTGTCTGTGTTGTGGCTGGATGTGGGGTGTGTTGTGGCTGTTGGCGGGTGACGGCGCTCTGTGAGGGTCCGTGTCTCTGTAGGGGGCCTGTCTCTCTCACTCTCTCTTCCTCACTCTGTTCTGTAATGGCAGTGAGATGGGAGGAGGAGGAGGAGGTGAGCACTTGCTCCTCATTGCCCTTCCATTATCACTGGTTGACCTACTTCAGTGGAAGAGTGCGGATGAAATCACGGGTCCTGCTGGTCCCTCGACTACAATAGCCGAGAACGAGTTAGTGTGTGTGTGTGTGTGTGTGTGTGTGTGTGTGTGTCTAATGCTGTCTGTCTTCCACCTCGACCCCTCAATACTCCATCCGTGTGTCATTTACAGTTAACACCTCCATTATCGCCCATGTCTCTCTGCTCTCTCATGTGGCCTTCCTTTATGCCTTTGTTGCTTTTCCAGACAATGTTTGACTTGCTCGGTCTGGGGTTATTATAGTAAACTAAGACTAAATCCATCAAAAACATTTTGTTACTTGGAATAATAAAGCGTTAACTGAAACAAAACAAAATATACACAACTTAAACTTACAGTGAATATAAAAAATTGCATAATTGCAATGATTATCAATTAACTTAGTTGAATGCACATTATTATTGAGCATCTGTAGCCTTTTCAAAAGCTTCAACTTCAAAGTGCAATGAGAAGTCAGTCACTTTTATTTATAAATTAACACTATATTCAGATATTCTGACTGTACTCATGTGGAGACACTGCTGAGACGAGACCAAGATGTCTCTTCTTTAAAGATATTGTTTTTCTTTCATCAGCATCTTAATGATTTAATTCATCTCTTGGAGTTTCTGAAGGGAAACAAGCCTCAATATCAAACGTATTGAAATGAAGTAGACTTCCTCCTTTCCTTAATATATGATTTAGTATGTAACATTCAGTGAAAATACCAGTTACTCAAGTAAAAGAACCATGATTTTTATGCAATTGGCAGATGCTTTTATCTGAAGCGCCTTGCATTGCATTGAAGCTATACATTTGAACCCATGATCTTAGCGTTGTGCTCTAGTGTTTCAGCTACAAACGTTGTGATAAGGTTGATGATGTGTAGTTTGAACTAGATCTACACGATTAATCATTAAAAGATTGCGATTTCGATTCAGACAGCTTCACAGTCTTTTCAACCACACAGTATCATTATTTCTGTATCGCAATAATTCAGATTATCACAGAAGTACTGGGATAAAAGTTTATAGTTCGGATATAAACACTGATGTCTATGGTAGTGATCAAAATAGAGCAAATCACCTTTTGAAAGTAACTTGACACTTCAAATAAAGATTGTATCAATTTACACCAGTAGGTGGCGACAAGTGACAAGTTAAAAAATGTTTTGTCATTGAATCATTCACTCAAGAGATTCGTTCAAAAACGCTGATTCATCCAGTAATGAAAAAGTCATTGAATCATTCATTCAACCTGATTTAAAAAAGTAATTAATTCAATTTAATTAAATAGACTGCAGCAAACAATGTTTTGTCAGAACCTCTAGTAAATGTCATGTTGTTATTGTTTATTTGTATATGTTTATTTGTCTATTCAGAATCATGGGAGACTCGTGATCTCTATTTTAAACAAAAAATCGCGATTCTCAATTTATCCAGAATCGTGCAACTCTAGTTGAATAGTCTTCTGATTTATGATGCTTTTTCTCTTTTTTTGTAGATGTTTGACTTCCTCTGTAAAGCTTTCAAGTAATGTTTTCAAAACACTGATACTTTTTCCTATGCAATGACATTAGCCAATCATAACAGTGGCTGTTTACTGACAAGTCTTAAGAGAGCTAGCCTTCAAAACTGATTATTTTAGACAGAATGAGGGTTGAAAATAATCATTTTTATTACATAAATATTTGGAGATATTTAGTATCTTTTAGACTAGTGGAAAGAAAACATCCAAAATAGACATTTACGTGTTTATTTTATTACATCTATTTGCATCTGTAGGTTTCAATACAAATCTTTAAAGAGATTTTTCTCCACTTCAGCAGAACTTACAAACACCAAAACTTACAGTTTTATTCTTGTCTATATTCTGAAGGATTTTATTGAGGGGTTTGTTCATATAGTATAATTCACCTGATATATTTATAACATTTTATTCCTAAAAAAACATGGTGAAATTTGTTTTTCTTGCTGTTGACAGTATTTTCTGATGATAAAAAGAGAAATCCAATATCCCCTCTGTAAAAACCTTTAACTCTAATATGTCAACAATATGAAACAATAATTTTTAACATGGCTTCATCCAATGTTTTGATTTATGTTCCCAAAAATGTATGTAAATTAGTGCATATTTAATTAGATAATGCCTTATTTGTACATTTAAACATAACTCAGAGAACTTGTAATAAAAAACAGTTGTCTTAATGTATTGTGACTAACCAACTGGGGAAATATGATTAGATATATTAGTTGCAATGTTTACTCCATTCACCTGTAGTGTTTTGCCTTGAATTCAAACATCAAATGGCTCCAGGAAATGTGGAGTATCACATACAGGTTGTATATGGTGCTTTTGTCTTTTTTAGAGCATGTGGGTGAGTAAATGGTGACACAATCTTTATTTTTTGGGGCGAACTCTTCCTTTAAGCGATTTCCTTCCATGTTTCACCATTTGTATGAAGTCGAGGAGTTAAGAGGATTGTGGTCCTCCTGATAATGACTAAATGAGTTTGGGCGGCTCTCATGAGGTGTGACGGCTCATCGGGGAGGAGTCTGTCCTCTCGCCGGAGGGCTTCATTAGTTCATTAGCTGCTGAAGACGCTGGTCATGTTCAGATTCCTGCTGTAATGCCGTCAACATCACTTGGCGCCGGTTTCTCCTCTCAAACGGCCCGATCCACTCCGCCGCTGCAGGCGGAGATTTGTGACTTCACATTACATGTGCCCCGTCACATTCAAGCTCACATCAAACTCGTCTCATCTGCTTCCAGCGCTTCAACACCTACGGTGTGTCACGAACACGTCTGACGTGCAGCCAGAGTTTTTCTTCACATCATCATCTGCGTCTGTTAATAAAGAGCTGCAGGTATTGCAATATAGAGACACATAGGAAAGGAAAACCACACGTTTTATGTTTTATGTTTATAAAACTACACTCTAAAAAAATCCTGGGTTAAAAATGGACAAACCCAGCGATTGGGTTGATTTAACTCAGTGAATTGGGTTGTTTTAACTCAGTGAATTGGGTTGTTTTAACCCAGCGAATTGGGTTGTTTTAACCCAGCGAATTGGGTTGTTTTAACTCAGCTAATTGGGTTGTTTTAACTCAGCTAATTGGGTTGTTTTAACTCAGCTACAAACGTTGGGTTGGGTCAACCTATTTTGGGTTCATTTTAAGACAGTCATTTAAGACATTTTAAGTCATTTTTAAACAATAGTTGAGTTAAATAAAACTGCCCAGCACGTTGGGCAAGCATTTAACCCAACTGCTGGGTTTGTCCATATTCAACCCAACTTGGGTTGTTTTTAACCCAGCATTTTTTAGAGTGTAAGTTCAAAGAGATAGATATCATATCATATATATACAGTAAAGAAATATATCGTCAATTTCTCTATCAACTCAGATCTTCAGTGTTGTTATTGTGGACTAAAACTAATGATAATGACAAACACATAAAGTTCTTAAAACTAAAAAAAAAAAAAAGTAAATGAATGTAATGTAAAAGAAATGTAAATGTAAATGAAAAGCTAGTTCAAAATATTAATACTTTAATAGTATTAAATAATACTAAAATGATGCTGTTTCGCAATATGAACCAAAACAAAATGATCAGATTGTCATAGGTGTGCATTCTCGCTTTGTTTATTCATTTAGCATCATTTAATTGTCTTGTTTTTATTTATTTGAAGGAGAAACATCTGAGACAAGGCTGAGACTCAGTTAATCTCCAATCAGAAGATCTCAGTTTGAACTCACACAATCAGTTGACACATTTGTGTGTCTTTTTCAGTTTCAGGAGATCAGGAGGTGAAGTTGATCCTTAAAATAACACGTAAGTGAAAACTCCATTAAGTCTCAGAGCAATAAAAGAGCAAACTCTGAGCAATGACTGCGCTCTCGGGGGAGCCGTGAACGCGGGAGTCTTTTTTAGGCCGCTAGAAGTGCGTGTGTGCTTGAACAGGTATGTGGGATGAGAGGAGGATTATTCATGCTTGCGTTCCTCAGGATGGAGTGAGTGAGAGGGAGTGAGGATGAGTGTGAGGACCGAGTGTGAAGAGAGAGAAAGACAGCGCTGGATTGTGTGACAGACAGTCAGAATGTTCCGGGCTCTGGAGATGCTGGGCGTCTCTCGTTCACTGACACGTACAGTCCTAAATGTCCTTCAGCTCTGGAGATCTGCTGCGCTCTGTGTGTGTGTGTGTGTGTTGTGTGTGTGTGTGTGTGTGTGTGTGTGTGTGTGTGTGAGTGGGATTCTGGGAAAAGTTAAAGTTATTGAGGTGCCAAACTCTCTAAACGTTCAAGCAGAGGAGGTGTAAAAAGTTTACAGTGTTTAATGTGGAGGAGTATACATAACATAACATAATGAGAGACAATACTATACAATACAGTTTGGGGTCAATACTTTTTTTTTTTTTCTTGAAGAAATGACTGATTTTATACAGCATTAAATTGATCAGGTTAACATAAGGCACTGTGGGAAAGATAGTATGTGTGAACATGGCCTTTTTACCCACAGTCCTTTGTGTGAGAGGAGATCAGCAGCCATGTTCTTCTGACTTTCATCTGTATTGATGTAGTGTGTGAATTGGTCGTCGTTAATGTTCTCTGATATTTCTGCGCTCTTGATTTGCAGATGAGGTTTAAACTTTTACCCTCGTATCATGGTGAGGAATATTAAACCGGACGGGGGACAAACGGCGCGAGGACACAACAGGCGCCGCTCGGAGTTCAGAATTGAATATAAATAGTTTAATTAGCCCGTTAGTTCATTTGGAAATGTGAATGCTTATCTGCAGGGTGACGCTGAACGCTCAAGCAGAAACTTGCTGAGTCCTGGAGAAATGAGGAAATGTTCAAAGCTTAATTAGGGACGAATATCACAGCGGTGGTTTAATTCAGTACGATCGAATCGAGCAGGAGCTGTGCTTTTATTAGCCGTCCTCTTGTGTTATCGTCAACTAACATTAATACTACTAAAAATTGTTTTTATTAATTCAGAATAAAGCTAAAATATAAATATAAGATGAAAAAGTTAAACTTAAAACAACAGAAATGGAAAATTAGAAATAACTGAAGTAAGTTGAAGTACTAAAATTGTTAAAACGGAAATAAAAACAAATTAAAGCTAAATACATAAATAAAAATATTTTAAAAAACAAAAACTATTAAAAATGATTTTCATTAATTCAAAATAAAGCTAAAATATAAAACTTAAAAATAAAATGAAATAAAAATAAATTAAAGCTAAATACAATAATAATAAAAAAAACTATTAAAAATTATTTTCATCAATTCAAAATAAAACTTAAATATAGCTAAATATAAGATGAAAAACTTAAACTTAAAAAACAAATGGAAAATTAGAAATAACTGAAGTAAGTTGAAGTAATACAATTTTTACAACTGAAATAAAAATAAATTAAAGATAAATACAAAAATAAAAATATTTTAACAAACAAAAACTATTAAAAAAGATTTTTCCTTACTTCAAAATATCAAAATAAAGAAAAATGTAAATATAAGATGAAAAACTTAAATTTAAAACAAAAAAACCCAGAAAATTAGAAATAACTGAAGTTGAAGTACTAAAATTGTTAAAACTGAAATAAAAATAAATTAAAGCTAGGTACAAAAATAAAAATGTTAAAAGAAACTATTAAAAATGACAAAACACCTTTCTAACACATAATAAATTATAAAAAATAAAATATAATTCAAAATACTACTGAAATTCTATAATAATCTGTCATTTATAATAATAAAATAATACTGGTTCTCTTATTTGCTGTAGTATCCTGTCTTAACTAATCAGTCTCACATGATGTTTGCAAATAAATTTTGGTTTTGGTGAGTAATTTATACAAGTAAAGCCAACTTTACAGTATTTCTACAGTATTTCTTTATACAATACAGATTGTTTCCAATCAGCTTCACAGAAATAACAGAATCAATTATTCAAACTTCATCAAATATGAGATAAATTCAGCTCTAGAAAGACAATAGAGTCATTATTCAGATCAATTCAGTTCAGTGTTGATTCAGTTCAGTTCAATAACTGTCTTCATCAATTATGAAACACATTATATTCAAATATAAATTTGTTTTTGATCATGTAAGCAGCACGTGGGAATCAGATCACATGATAACACACATTCTCCAGCCAAACCTTGTGCTCGTGGTTGTTTAGCTCACTCTAATTGTCCGCTTGATCCCATCTGTGAGTCCGTGTGTCTCCGCACCCGTTCTTCCGGATCCGCAGTAACGAGCTGTTGGGTTTGTTCTGTAATGACCTGCAGGCAGTGGAGGTCAGGATGTGACCGCATCCTTCTCCAGCCAATTATCATGTGTGACGCTGACGGGCCGCTGTGACACGTGTGACAGGAAGTACAGTGAGAGCTGAGCTTTGATTGGCACCATCATTAAACCCCGGAGCAGACGAGCCGTGACCTCCACGCCAGCCTTGACCCCCGACCGCTGTCGCTGCCCACCGGTCAGCAGAAATGATGCTGACGCCTTCCTGAAGGAGCGAAGATCCTCAGATGAGATCTCAGTTGTTTCTCCGGCTGTAATGAGAAGAAACGACAAGAAAATGCTGCTTCTCTGATGATTGTCATGAAGAAAAAAGAGCCCCGGAATCACACATTTATTATTATAATAATAATTAATAACAAATTATTCCACATTAATTGTATAGATCTATAGTCTTAATGTATGTCAAACTTTGATTAACTTTTTATTATATTTATGTCTAAAAAAAATGTTTAAAATTAAATGTTCATTAAAATGTTTTATTAAAATACTTTTTTAAATTTATTAAATTGTATTATCATAATTAACATTTATCACAGTGGATTTAGGATTTCTAAGTATTTAAATTAGTACATTATTAAATATTACATTTATTTTATATTTATTATATATGATATTGTTAAATTATTTATTATATACTTACATTTTACTGTAGTTTATTGCTTTATTTTTAAGTATTATTAATTATATAATTTATTCGTTATTAATTAATATTTTTTAAAGTACTTTATTATTATACATTTTTTACTGTAGCTTACTGCTTTATTATTCTTTAAGTATTATTTGTCAAATATTCTTAATCATATTTATTATTTTCAAATATTATTAAAAAATACATATACATTTATTAATATTTACCAATTATCATTCTTTTTATTATTTACTTGCATTTTTTTACTGTATTTTATAATACTGTATATTTATTTAAAATTAAATATTAATATTAAGAGAACCAGTGCTATTTTAATTTTATATAATTAATAAATATTTAATTATTTTTTTATTAAAATAATTTATTTTCTTTTATTATTCATTATTAATTAATATTTTTATAAAAGTACTTTATTATTATTATTATTTACTGTAGTTTACTGCTTAATAATTCATTAAGTATTATTTTTAAAATATTTTAATCATATTTATTTATTATTATTTTCTAAGTATTTATCAATTATAATTTTTTTTATTATTTACTTAAATTTTTACTGTATTTTATAATACTGTATTTATATTTATTATTTAATAGTGAATATTAAATATTCATTAAATATTAATATTAAGTGAACCAGTGTTATTTTAATTTAATATTTAATAAATAATAAATATTTCATTATTTTTATTAAAATAATTTAACTCTAATTTAACTCTTAAAATAATCTAACTCTAAACAAAAACCAAGATCGTATTTATTTTTTCCTCCCTCAATAAGTATTGTTTTTATTGAAGAACAGAGTCGTAAAATGATAGAAAATTCCCATTTTTGTTCATAATTACAGCAGAAATAATACAAACCCTGAGAATACACGAGTGTGTGTGTGTGTGTTTATTGACACTGGCTGTAGTGATTTGTGAGAAACAGCGTCTCTGTTGTCGACTCCGTCAGTGAAACGCAGTCGCTCAGAATCGCGGCACTCGGGTGGAAACGTCTCGTCTCCGTACGGCCATCCCGGCGCCCGCGCTCAGAGAGGGATGGTGGCGTGCCGCTGTAAATTAGTCCCTGGCGGTGACACCATGCTTGCTGGGTAATTTGGACAATGGGGCATTTGACAGCTCACCCATCAGCACAACTGCACCCTGGGGAGGAAGCCCTCGCTGGCTTTTTCCTCTCGCTCCTTCAGCCTGATGGAGCGGCTCTCTAAGTAGCAGCATCATTCTCCAATCAACCAACAAAATGGCTTTTCATCCGGTGCCGAAAAAGAGCCGAGGATGGAGAGAGAGAGACTTTTTCCCTTCATAAATCTCTCTCTCTTTCTCCTTCTTCCAAGGCATTGGCTGTATGATTGAAACCACACAAAAAACCTCAAAGAATGTCGTCCTTTGTCCGTTTTTTGGCCTTGTAGTTCCTCTGAAAACACAGTTGTGTGAGTTTTGGGATATTTCAGTATCCGGCTGTAGTTTGGGTTCCATTGGCTGGTGATTCGGAGCTAGCGCTCGGTTTCCATGACACCCTGGGAATTAATTTCTCTCTGTGCACCGTACATATCATTTCCCATGGTGATAAGTGAGGAATGTGTCCTTGTGCCGTCTGCGCTCCGAATGGAGATTTCAGATACTGAAAGAGCGAGAGTTTTTCCCTGTAGGGATCAGCGATGTATCCGATATTCGGTACGTTTCGCATTTACATTCACAAAGTGTGAGATAATTTCACTCAGGGATGTCGCAGTGATTTCAGAGCCCTATTAAGTGTCCTAAAGACTGTCATTAGACTGGTCACATGACTCGCGGCTTTGAGAGTTTTAAACGGATGTTTTAGTAGCGACTCTGATTTAAACATGTTAGAGTTGCTTAATTTCATTCTTGTTTGTAAATTATTTCTAACTGTCCTTGAATCAGTTTAACTCTGTGATTCTCAGTTTGTTTTCGTTAGAAATAGATGTTGGTAAATATTGTTTATTGAACATAATGATTAGATTATAAAATTAAAAATGTTATACTATTTTAAAATACTATTCTGGTACAAACATTTTGGAAAACATGCCTACTTGTTTTTAAAATAATTGTCTAGGTATTAGTGATCTTATTTATGTATTTATTTATTGTTTATGATAATTATTATTTACTTAATAATAAAGCAGTAAACTACAGTAAAATTTAAGTATTCATTTTCTAGGAATCAGTTATTATTTATTTATTGATTACTATTTTTCTAAGTATTTATTATTATTACTATTATTTACTTAAATTTTACTGTAGTTTACTGCTTTATTATTAAGTATTATTTTTCTAATTATCAATCATTATTATTTATTTATTGATTACTATTTTGCTACGTATTTATTTATTAATAATTTTCCTAAGTATTTATTAATATTATTTACTACTTACTATAATGTACTGCTTAATCTTAATTTATTTATTCATTATTAATATTTTCTTAAGTACTTTATTATTATTATTATTATTATTATTATTATTATTATAACATTTACTATAGTTTACTGCTTTATTATTAAGTATTATTTTTCTAAGTATTTATTGATTCTATAGTATTTATTATTAAATTATTTACTACTGATTTATTATTTAAGTATTCTTCTTCTAGTTATTATTAATCTTAATTTATTTATTCATTAATTAATATTTTCTTAAGTACTTTTTTTATTGTTATTATAACATTTTTACTGTAGTTAACTGCTTTATTATTTTTTAAGAATTATTCTTCTAGTTATTAATAATCTTAATAATGTATTTATTCATTATTAATTAATATTTAATATATATATATAAATAATATAATATTAATATATATAAAAAAGTACTTTATTATTATTATTATTATACAATTTTACTGTAGTTTACTGCTTTATTATTCTTTAAGTAATATTTTTCAGATATTCTTAATCATATTTATTATTTTCTAAGTATTTATCAATTTTTTTTAATTATTATTTACTTAAGTTTTTACTGTATTTTACTTCTTACATTTAAAATCGTTGAATCAGCTGTAATGAAACGACGGTTCTAATATTGGGAAAAGATGAAAACCTGAATCTCTGCAGTAAGGTGATCGTCCGTCTGCCCTCAGCTCAGCGTCTGACGCTCCTCCAGCTGCTCTCTCAAGCCGGTTTCTTCAGCATTCACTGTCAAACTCTCTACTCTGGCCGTTTGCTCAGATACGCTGCTGGAGAGACGCCAAACGAGTGATTGTTCAGAGTCTGTAGGTCAGATCCGTTCCTCATGTTTACAGGGAAGGTCACGCTCTTCGCTAACTTCAAGGGAAGCGGGCAGCTGCTTTAGCGTCCTGTTACCCAGAATACACCTGTTTTCACTGTGTTACCTGGATCAGAAATGCCTTCAGGTCCTAGTCATCCTTACTTTCAAGTTTGGTTGATTATTAATTGGAACTGGAACATAATTAGATGTTTACACAGCATAAATGAGTTATTAATGTGATTCCTGGACTTCCATGAACATTTGGTCAAGCTTCAGATAGATCCGAAGAATTTGTCTCATTCATTCGTTCATTTGTTTGTTTGTTCGTTCGCTCACATTTATTTATTTACTTATTTACTTAAAGTGGTAAACTATAGTAAAATGTATTATTATTTGAGTATTCTTTTTGAATTATTAATCATAACTATTTATTGATGATTATTTTTTAAGTAATTATTATTAGTATTAGTATTTACTTAAATTATATTGTAGTTTAATTAATTATACTGCTTTATTATTCTTTAAGTATTAATTTTCAGATATTCCTAAACATATATATTTATTATTATTATTATTTATTTATCATTTATTATTATTTTCTTAATTTTTACTGTAGTTTACTGCTTTATTATTCTATAAGTATTATTTTTCAGATATTCTTAACTATATATATTTTTTTAAGTATTTATCATTTATTATTATTATTTAATTAATTTTTACTGTAGTTTACCTCTTTATTATTCTTCAACTTATATTTCTAGTTATTAATCATATTTATTTATTTAAAGTGGTAATCTACAGTAAAATGTATTATTTTTCAGATATTCTTAAACGTCTATTTGTTATTATTTTTAATTATTTATCATTTATTATTATTATTTACTTAATTTTTATTTTTTACTGTGGTTTACTGCTTATTAATCATATTTATTTATTTGAAGTGGTAAATTGTATTATTCTTTAAGTATTATTTTTAAAATTATTATTAATCATAATTATTTGCGATGATTATTTATTATTATTATTTACTGTGGTTTACTTATTTTACTGTAGTTTAGTGCTTTATTATTCTTAAAGTTTTATTTTTCTAGTTATTATAATTATTTATTTATTCATTATTACTTAATATTTTTCGAAGAATTTTTTATTAATTTTAATTTTTTTATTTTAATTTTTACTGTATTATTTTTAAATGTAATTGGTCACAGTGGCTGCAATGAAATGATTCTGATTTGTAAAAATAAAATCACATTTTTAAAGTGATTTCAGATCAGTTTTACACAAATCTCAGTGTTTTTCAGCTCTTGTGTGGACGTTCAGAACAGCAGACGACAGCACACTCATACAGGCAGGAATAAATATGAAATATGATTAAATCTGAATGTAGTTGTCAGATGTTCAGTGGAGGAAAAACCTTGTTTTTGTACGATCTTGCGCAGCTGAGCCGGGTTCATCCTGCGTTTGATTCGGGCTGAAGTGAATGTCATGGCAACTGCGACGCCGCCTGTTTCTGTTCTGACCTAGAAAGAATGAAAAGATTGTGTGTTTCCTTCAGTCGAGACGCTCTATCTGTGAAGTTAAGCAGTAATCACCTGCTGTTAACGGTTATCATACAACACACACACACACATTTGGAGTGTGTTTTTCATCCAGGCTTAGAGAAAGAACGACTAAAACCAGGAGGACAGTCGCTTCTCTGCTGCTTGTTTGTTTCGTAAGAATCATATCTGCTCTCTTTTCTTGAGTATTTTTGCAATTATGTATTTTTATTGTTCTTTAAATAGAAGCAGAATGAACTGAAACATGATAATCGTTCAAAACGTGAACATCGCTGGTTAATCTGAGGCCGTAATGAAGCGTTTCACCTCCGGATTGAGCACTTTTGGACATTATTTCTGTTTTAATGTCTGACGGTTAGTGATCACATGATTCTTTATGAATCGTCAGACCCGTGTGTCACGCATCATAGATGATCATGGGACGGCTGACATCCTGAAATCCTTTTATTGTAGGACAGGTTCATCGTTTGAAGTTCCCACACCTTATATTGCGCATCATTCTTGCTTTCCGTGCAGAGCGGAAATAAAAGCCGAGGATGAGAGCGAGAGGGAGTGGGATGGAGGATTTATGCCGGCGTTCATCCGCGTTCACGCTTGACTCTCTCCTGATGGAAGAGACGCAGCGCTGAGGGTGATACAGAGCTTTCCCGGGAACCATAAATCTGACGCGCACAGATAGAATCGAGCTTATCTTTCACTGCGCTGTCAGCAGCTGCTGTCACACACGTGGAGAATATATGTAGATCTCACTTCTACACAACTCAACTTTCAACTTAACAAAACAAAATCATTTCATCTTAATGTTAAAACTGTTCATTGTTAAGTGCAACTACTATTATTTATTTAATTATTTATTTTTCCAAATAACAAGAAAATTGGAAATCTTTTGATTTTAACTGAATTTTATTGGTAAATGCCATTTAACATAATAAAATAAAATAAATAATGTATTACATTATATTATAGTTAAATATATAACAAACAAAATCTTTTGGTAATGTGTAATTTTTAATTCAGTCATTTGTAGTTTAATACATTTATTTTTGGCAATGTTAATAGAGTTTTATTGGTAAATAGCTATTTAACATAATTGTAATATTATTTATTTATTTAAATTTATTTTTCCAAATACTAAGAATAATGTAAACTTTAGATTTTTACTGAATTTTATTGGTAAATGGCATTTAACATAATAATAATAAATAAAAAATAATTATATTATATTATATTAAATTATATTATATTATATATTATGGTTAAATATCATATAACAATCAAAATATTTTGTAAATGTGCATTTTTTTTTTTTAAGGTAATGTGTGATTTTTAATTCAGTCATTCGTAGTTTAATACATTTATTTTTGTCAATGTTAATAGAGTTTTATTGGTAGATAGCTATTTATAATATTATTTATTCATTAGTTTAAACAAGAACAATATAAATCTTTTGATTTTAACTGAGTTTTATTGGTAAATGCTGTTTAATAAATAAATAAATAAATAAATAATGGTTAAATATTTAAAAATCAAAATAAAAATCATTTTTTAAGTCAGTCATTTTTAGTTTAATACATTTATTTTTGGCAGTGTTAATAGAGTTTTATTGGTAAATGTTATTTTAAACATAATTGTAATATTTATATTTATTTATTTGTTGATTGATTGATTGATTGTTCATTTTGGTGATGTGTATCTATTAAAGATGATGTGTAATTTTTACTTTCTCGGTTTATTATGCAGAGTTGCTGTAAGTATGACACCAGTAGTGTGACCTGTTGGTCAGATCGGGACCAGTGCAACTGAACCAGTGGTGTGAGTTTGGGGAGGAACTGACTTTATTCAGGAAATCTGCTTGTAATTCATTAGATTCAGCTAGTGAGTCCAAGAGTCATTTCACCTGATTCATTAGTATGTGAATCAGACTTCACTGTTCATTCGTGCTCCAGTGCAGTTGATGTTTTCTACTTATTGAGTTGATGTTATTTCCTGGTACAGTATTTTGATCTCATCACATTCAGTCCAGGCTGCAGATTCACAACTCTGTTCAAATATCATTTCTTCTGCAGTGCGGCGCAGCGAACGCTGACTCCGTTCCCTCACTCCCCGTCTGAGGAAACATCAGGCCTCTCTCTCGCTCTTGAAGGATTCATTTCCTCAAATCATGTTATTCCATCCAGCAGCTCCGTCGCACACCTCGTGTTTTCCCTTGATTTGACAGCGTGCTGGCGATGCCGTTTTGAGCGCTCTCGACCGTGTGCTTTTCTCCCTCTTGTCTTTGTCAATTGCTTCTAGTTTTATTGCGATGTTTCCCTCCAGCGTTCGGTGTTTCTCTCAGACTCACAGGTGCTGATGCTCTTTCACAAACACTTCAGATGCAGTAAAATCTTGTCAAGACATGCATTACCCTGAGACACGCAGCTTTTACACATCAGTTTAATTTTATAAAAGGTTAAATGAGCTCTGTATGAAGATGAAAATCTTTTGATAATGTTTTTTTTTTTGTTTTTTTTTACAGTAATGTATGTTTTTTTTTTTTTTTTTTTTTTTATAAATATGTAGTAGATTTACTGCAAGTGAGTCATTGGTAGTTTGATAAATTTATTTTTTGTTATTGATAATAGTTTTTAAATGCTATTTAACATTACATCTGTGATCATGAGGTTAGAATGAAGCCGTTTAAATTACATCAGTTAAAGCACTTATAACATAATAACATGGTTTATAACTTCTGAGCAGTAGGTGGCGCTATGACGAAACTCTGCATGCACCCTCAAGTCATGCCTGTGATGACTTGTACCAAGTTTTGTGTCAATACACAAAACTTATGCAAAGATACAGCCGCATATCCATTTTGGCGTGCTCGCAGTCAACTTTGTTGACTCTGTATAAAACAACGCTTGAGTCCATCAAAAATCTTTTAATAACTTTGTCATGAGTGTCTGTAGATGCTACATACCAAATTTCGTACAAATTGGACAAATTTTGTAGGAGGAGTTTGAAAAAGTTAATTTTGAATAAAATTCAATATGGCGGACAGTAAGTATGGTAGAATATTGCAAATTTGGTATCATAGGACTCGGCATAAGCCAACAAATCTAATGATGTAAGTTAAATGACGTTGAGTTCTTCATGTTATAAGCATTTTTTATAAATTTCATTATATCTCTTGACCACTAAAACTTTACAGGTCCTCTCAGAACATGGCCTCGATGAATCATACCGAGTTTCGTAACGATACATTCATGCGTTTGTAAAACACAGCATTTTATGACAAAATTAAAAATGGCTGACGCCCAAATTGGCCGACCAAAGAAAATTGGATATCGTTCAACTTGGCATGCCTCAAGGAATCTAAGGATTTTAGGAAAAGGCATTCAAAAGTTAGCCATTTTTCCTATCTCTGCACCAGTAGGTGGCGCTGATGATACTGTGCATATACCCCCAAGTCACACCTGTAATGACATATACCAAGTTTGCTGTCAATACACCAAATCATTGTGAACATACAGCATCAAATCCATTTTTGCGTGTTCGCCGTCAAATTTATTGACGCGCTATACGAGAACTGATTGGCTGATCAAAAATCTTTTAATAACTATTTGCCTGGAGTGTGAGTAGATGCCACATACCAAATTTCATGCAAATTGGACAAACGCTGTAGGAGGAGTTCGAAAAAGTAGGTTTTTCGGAAAATTCAAAATATAAATATTTATTTATTTAAATTTATTTTATGCCTTTATTTGATTATTTATGAGATGATTTGTATGCCATTTATTTATTATATTTAATTGCCATTTATTTTTGCCGTTTATTTATGATGTTTATTTAATTGCCGTTTATTCATACCGTCACAAAATTGTGTGTAATTGTAGGTAATGTGTAGTTTTTAATATCTACACTCTAAAAATGCTGGGTTGTTTCAACCCAGTTTTGGGTCAAATATGGAGAAACTCAACTGTTGGGTTAAAAACGTAACCCAATGGCTGGGTTTGTCCATTTTTGTTTCAAAATTTGAGTTGTTTCAACCCAACATGTTTTAGAGTGTAGAGTTACTGTAATTCAGTTTTGGGAAGTTTGATAAATCTATTTTTGTTAATGATAATAGAGTTTTATTGATAAATGCTGTTTAACACAGTAATATTTTTTCGATCTCTCTGTCTGTCCCGTTTAATTAATTGCTGTTTATTTATGCCGTCAAAAATAACGTGTGCTTTTCTTCCTCTTGTCTTTGTCAATTGCTTCCAGTTTTATTGCGATGTTTCCCTCCAGCGTTCGGTGTTTCTCTCAGACTCACAGGTGCTGATGCTCTTTCACAAACACTTCAGATGCACTGAAATCGTGTCAAAACATGAAACACTGAGACTCTGATTCCAGCGCAGCTTTTACACACATCCAGCGAGGATGTGCCTTAAACACGGCACACGCCGCTCTGGGGAAGCCGCTGTTAATTGAAAAAACAATTAGGCTTTGGGTGACGGAGATGCTTTGTTGCGGCAGACTGCCAGTGAACCCGAACCGAGAGGCTCTGAGGACACTTCCTACATCATTTATTCCCAGCAAGCTCTTGTCAGAATGGATTGTTTGGATACACATGGCCTGCTCGCTGCACACGGGCGGCACATGCGGGGACTTGTGTTGTTTTAGGTTTTTCTTTTTGGCTTTGAAGATGTTTGGCTCTCGACAAACTCTAAAGAGAGCGCGGACTCCCCCGATGTGGCTTTTCATCTCCGATCCGCCATATGAATGGGAGGTGAAGAGATCTTCCAGCTGGATGTGCTGCTGCTGTGTTTGTTTTCTTACATCAATGTTATCACACTTGTTTTAGCGGGTGATCTTGTCCAGTGCTGCTCTTCAAAGAGTCCTACAAAGAACTCGACCTCTTTATTTTAACAACCCTCTCCGTTGAGCTCTCAGTTCTCCAGTTCCTCACACAGATCTTTGGTGTCTCTCGCTGTTAAGATGAGACTTTGATATCGGAGCTCATGATATATCTGTACCGCCTTGTTTTAGAAGATCTCTCGAGTTTCAGCAACTCCAAACCAGGGTTTATATTTTTAACTGAAACTAAAACCATTATTATAAACCGTTATTATAAACTACCGTTCAAACAGTTTGGGGTCAGTAAGATTTTATTTTTTTAAAGAAATTAATATTTTATTCATCAAGGACTAAATTAAATTGATCAAAAGTGACAGTAAAGACATGTATAATGTTACAAAAGATTTCTATTTGAAATAAATGCTGTTCTTTTAAACTATTTCTATTCATCAAAATAAAATGTATGATGGTTTCCACAAAAATATGAACCGTTTTCAACATATATGACATATATGATAATATGATAATAATCATAAATGTTTCTTGAGCATCAAATCATCATATTAGAATGATTTCTGATCATGTGACACTGAAGACTGGAGAAATGATGCTGAAAATTCACTATTTTTACTGTATTTTTGATTAAATAAATGCAGCCTTGGTGAGCAGAAGAGATTATTTTAAAAACATTAAAAAATTTTGCTGATCCCAAAGTTTTGAACCGTAGTATATTGTAGCAAAGTTCAGTACTCAGGAAGGAAGAGGACAGGGTCGGCTTGACTACTGACTGCTTTTTATTTGCAATAATTCTCACAATTCAAAACAAAAAGGGGTGCAGACAGGCACAAAGCGGTCACAAATCATTCAGAAGTCTCTCACTCGTAGATCACCAGCGGGGCAGCAGTCAGTAGTCCGTCTCTCTCTCCCCCACTCCTGTTTCTCCTGGTGTTATATACTCTCTCCACCCCAATTACTGAAACAAGAGACAGGTGTTCGTCATTTGCATTTAACCCACTCACTCACCGTTCGTCTCCTGACTCTCTCTCCCGCTGCCGACTCCGCTGAACCACGCCCCCCTCGCCACATACCCCCACCGCCCGACTCAGGCCGGGGAGCCATCCGGCCTGCAGCCCCCCCCCCCCCCCCATTTCTGGAGAGGAAGTCGGCCACAGCCATCTGAGCACCCGGCCTGTGGACCACTTTGAACTTAAAAGGCTGTAAAGCTAGATACCAACGAGTGATCCGCGCGTTGGTATCCTTCATGCGGTGGAGCCACTGCAGGGGGGCATGGTCCGAACAGAGAGTGAATTCCCGTCCCAGGAGATAATAGCGGAGGGTGAGGACGGCCCACCTGATGGCAAGACACTCCTTTTCTATGGTGCTGTACTTAGTCTCTCTCTTTGAGAGCTTCCGACTAATGTACAGCACCGGCCGTTCCTCCCCCTCTATCTCCTGGGACAGGACGGCACCCAGCCCCCTGTCCGACGCGTCTGTCTGCAACAGGAAAGGGAGAGAAAAATCAGGAGAGTGTAACAACGGCCCGCCACATAAAGCAGCCTTCACTTGGGTAAAGGCCTGCTGGCACAGCTCCGTCCACTGGACCGTATCTGGTGCCTCCTTTTTAGTGAGATCAGTCAAAGGGCTGGTGAGGTCCGAATAATTAGGTACAAACCTTCTATAATATCCCGCCAGCCCTAGGAACTGTCTCACCTCCTTTTTGGTCTTGGGACGCGGACAGGTCGCAACTGCTGCCGTCTTATCAATTTGGGGACGCACCTGCCCATGTCCCAAGTGGAAGCCCAGATATCTTACTTCCACCCGCCCAATTGCACACTTCTTCGGGTTGGCCGTGAGCCCAGCCCCTCTCAGCGACCTCAAGACAGCCCTCAAATGCTGCATATGCCGCTGCCAGTCATGACTAAATATAATTATGTCATCTAAGTAGGCAGCAGCATACGCAGCATGGGGCCGTAAAATTCTGTCCATGAGACGCTGAAAGGTAGCCGGAGCCCCGAACAGCCCGAACGGAAGGGTAACAAATTGGTGTAATCCAAACGGCGTGGTGAAAGCTGTCTTTTCTTTAGATAATGGAGACAAGGGGATCTGCCAATATCCCTTTGTTAAGTCCAGTGTCGAATAAAACCGAGCCGTACCGAGCCGATCAAGCAGTTCGTCCACCCGTGGCATTGGATACGCGTCGAATTTCGACACAGCATTCACCTTGCGATAATCCACACAGAACCGAACCGAGCCGTCCGTTTTCGGAACTAAAACTATCGGGCTCGCCCAGTTACTGTTGGATTCTTCTATTACGCCCATGTCAAGCATTGCTCCTAATTCTGCCTGAACCACTTTTTTTTTATGTTCAGGCAAACGGTACGGCCGGCTGCGAACTACCACGCCCGGCTCTGTCTCGATATGGTGCTGAATCAAATTAGTACGGCCCGGTAGGGGCGAGAACACGTCCGCAAACTCTGCTTGTAATTTCGTCAGGTCAGTGAGCTGGGAGGGCGAGAGATGATCTCCTCCGGGGGCCAGTGCGAGAGATTGGTGTTTGGTATTCGCCTCTGGCCCGAGATCATCCTCTCCACCAATCACCATCGCCAACATCACTGCCTCTGCCTCATTCCATTTTTTAAGGAGATTGAGGTGATAAATCTGACGTGCCCCTCTCCTATCAGACCGTATAACCTCATAATCGAGATCTCCAATCCGCCGTGTGACCTCAAATGGTCCTTGCCACTTTGCTAATAATTTCGAGCTTGACGTTGGAAGTAATACAAGCACTTTCTCTCCCGGTGCGAATTTACGCAAGTTAGTTCCCCTGTTGTACAGCCGGCTCTGTTTGTCCTGGGCTTGTAACAAATTCTCCGTTGATAGCCGCCCCAAAGTGTGGAGTTTTGTTCTCAAGTCCATTACATACTGAATTTCGTTTTTGCTCTGAGATGGTCCGTCCTCCCAAGTTTCTCTCAGGACATCCAGTACCCCGCGGGGCTGGCGTCCGTAAAGAAGCTCGAAGGGGGAAAACCCCGTGGAGGCTTGCGGGACTTCTCGCACAGCGAACAACAGGGGTTCTAACCATTTATCCCAATTTTTGGCGTCTTCTTGTACGAATTTACGAATCATGGTTTTAAGCGTGCGATTAAAACGTTCGACCAGCCCGTCAGTTTGTGGGTGAAAGACGCTGGTACGGATCGCTTTAATGCCCAATAATTCGTAAAGTTCGCGTAAAGTACGTGACATAAACGCCGTGCCTTGATCGGTGAGGATTTCTTTTGGAATCCCCACCCGGGAGATTAAAGTAAACAGTGCGTCCGCAACACTCTTCGCGGAAATGCTGCGGAGGGCCACTGCTTCAGGATATCGAGTTGCATAATCCACAATGACTAATGCAAAGCGATGTCCCCTGGCTGATCGCTCTAATGGCCCGATGAGGTCCATACCAATTCTCTCGAAGGGGACCTGCATTAATGGGAGGGGGCGCAAAGGCGCTTTTGGGGTGGCCGGTGGATTTACCAACTGACATTCACGACAAGACGCGCACCACCTGCGCACATTCTCGTGAATGCCCGGCCAAAAGAATCGGGTCATGAGGCGATTTAGTGTTGTTGCCTGTCCTAAGTGTCCAGCCATTGGATTAGAATGAGCCGCTTGGAAAAGCATTTCCCTGCGGCTCCTTGGAACTAACAACTGGGTTGTATCTTCTTTTGTCTGGGTGTCTTGGGTCACCCGATACAACCGATTTTTTATAACTGCAAAATATGGATAAGTAAGCGCCCGTCCAGGCTGGAGAGGCTGACCGTCGATGGTTTGGACCTGCTCAAATGCACGTTTTAGGGTCTCATCCTGAGACTGCTCCAGGGGAAAGTCATCGCGATCCGAGAGAATTATTCTCTCAATTTCACTCTGTTCCCCTGAAGCAGCACTCAGTGGTCCCCGTTCAGTCTCTCCCGCCTGTGCTTGCGCATCCCCAACCATCGCCTTTTTCCCCCAAGAGGCATCCGTGCATAAATAACCCAATAATTCAGAAAATGCTGGCCAATTTGTCCCCAAAATTAACGGATGCCGGAGGTGCGGATTAACTGCCACCTCAACGCTATGCTTTTGGCCCCTGAACTGGATAATGACCGGCACTACCGGATATATCACCACATCCCCGTGTACGCACCGCACCTTAACCACGCGGCTTGTATCCAATGCCCCGGATGAAATCAGGCTTTGATGGATCGAGGTTTGGTTACAGCCTGAATCCACCAAGGCCTGATAGGTACCCCCCTTGATACTCACAGGTATTTGATACCAGCCAGCTTGACCGGGGGCAGCCTGCGGGGCGTCCGGGACCCGGACCATTGTCCCAACCTCCATCACCGGGCACCTGTCCACGAAATGCTCCGGGTCCCCGCAACGCCAACAGGCTGGCCCAGACCTCCCCGCCGCCCCAGTGGCAGGGAGTGGGGTAAATGATTGGCGTGGAGAGAGCGGAGAAACAGGCGCGGGGTCCTGTCCAGCGGAAGTCAGTCCCGCCCTCCTGGGCGGGGCTCTGGGACCCCCAAACTGGCTCGGGTCAACTCCGCCCCGCCCCCGGGGCGGGACTCGAGGATGTACAGGTGGGCGGGACCTGGGGAGAGGGACAGGACGAGAGAGAGAGACAGAAGGGGAAGACGGGGAGAGAGAGACAGATGGGAGGGGTTCGCCGACCCCTGGGCACGCCACCATGTGGTCCTCCGCGAGGTGGATGGCTGAGTCCAGCGACGTGGGGCGGTGGCACTGGACCCACTCTGCTGTCCTCCGTGGGAGCCGAGTAATGAACTGCTCCAGTACCACTCGATCGACAATCTTCTCCACGTCGCCTCCCTCAGCCAACAGCCATTTGCGGCAGGAGTCCCGGAGCTGTTGGGCCAACACGAACGGTCGGCCGGACTCGCCCAGTTCCAGGGAACGGAACCGCTGGCGATGTTCTTCAGGGCTCCGGCCGACCCGCTGGAGGATGGCCCTTTTTAGGTCGTCGAAGACCAGGAGATTCTGCACCGGAAGCTGCTGTGCCGCTATCTGGGACTCCCCGGAGAGCAGCGGGACCAGGCGCATCGGCCACTGGTCCCGCGGCCAGCCCGACAGCTCGGCCGTCTTCTGGAAAAGATCGAGGAAAACCTCCGGGTCGTCCTCAGATCCCATTTTGTGTAGTGGTAGGTGGGCGGGCACAGCTCGAGGTTCCAGGGCTTCCGGTCGAACCTCCCGGTCAATCCAGCTCCGGAACCTCTCGCGGTCCTCCTGCTGGGCTTGAACAACGACTTGGAAGCACCTCTCTTGATCCTGTCTCAAGTCCAGCAGGGCCTGGTGTTGTTCTTGTTGCATGACCGCGAGGGAGGTGATAATCTCCGCAAATGGCGATCCGGAGGACGATTGCATGGCGGCGGCTTCCGTCTTCCTTCCCGGGTTTCGGCACCAGTGTAGCAAAGTTCAGTACTCAGGAAGGAAGAGGACAGGGTCGGCTTGACTACTGACTGCTTTTTATTTGCAATAATTCTCACAATTCAAAACAAAAAGGGGTGCAGACAGGCACAAAGCGGTCACAAATCATTCAGAAGTCTCTCACTCGTAGATCACCAGCGGGGCAGCAGTCAGTAGTCCGTCTCTCTCTCCCCCACTCCTGTTTCTCCTGGTGTTATATACTCTCTCCACCCCAATTACTGAAACAAGAGACAGGTGTTCGTCATTTGCATTTAACCCACTCACTCACCGTTCGTCTCCTGACTCTCTCTCCCGCTGCCGACTCCGCTGAACCACGCCCCCCTCGCCACATATATACATATAAAAAACCCATAAAAACTAGTAGTTCAAATATTAATGAAAACAAAACTGAAATAAAAACTATATAAATATTGGGAAACTAATAATACTAATAACTAATAATAAACTAATAAAACTAATAATAAAAAAAAACAAACAGTAAAATTACTAAAACTTGAAAATGGAAAATACAAAAATAGAAAGTAGTTCAAAATATTAATGAAAACAAAACTGAAAAAAACAAAACAATAAATATTGAGAAAAAAAAACTAAAAAGAAAAACTACTAAAACTTGAAAATGGAAAAAATAAAAATAGAAAGTAGTTAAAAATATTAATGAAAACAAAACTGAAAAAAAAACCTAAATATTGAAAAAAAAACTAATAAAAAAAAAAACTAATAAAACTTGAAAATGGAAAAAATAAAAATAAAAAGTAGTTAAAAATATTAATGAAAACAAAACTGAAAAAAAAAACTATAAATATTGAAAAAAACAAAAACTAATAAAAAAAAAAAGAAAAAAAAAAAGAAAAACTACTAAAACTTGAAAATGGAAAAAATAAAAATAAAAAGTAGTTAAAAATATTAATAAACTAATGCACTCCAAACATATGAATGCAGTGCATCCTGGAAGTCTTTGTTATTCGCAGGCCGGGTGCGGCGGTCTGTCGGGTCACTGCGCTGCTCTGCTTTCATATCAGAGCTTACGAGACTGCCGTTTCATTTTCATGAACCATTCCAGCAGGAGAAATCCAATTGAAAAGTTTTCACCGGAATATTCACTCTTCTCTCACACTCGCTGACCTTCCATACCGCTCTCTGCCTCCATCTATCTCTTCTGTGTTCATACAGTCAAGCTTTCATTCCAGCTGCAGTTTCCTGAGCACGTCATGCGGCGTTATATCAATGTGGATTAGATGTGCTCACGCTTTACAGTTTTCCATGGCACTCGACTCGCAATATTTACAAATGTAGGGCATCTTGTGGTACTTTTACAAATGGAGGGGCACGTTGATGCCACAGTTATTACTTTTCAAAGAAGTGTTTGCGTTTTATTTACACGCTTTCCACTAAAATATGAAGCAGCAATGTTTCAATGTTTGCTTTCAATGTTGGAAAGAAAATAGGAAAGTTTCTTTGTGACACTGAAGACTGGAGTAATGATGCTGAAAATTCAGCTTTGATCACAGGAATAAATTACATTTTACTATATATTCACATAGAAAACAGCTGATTTACATTGTAAAAATATTTCACTGTTTTTAATGTATTTTTGATCAAATAAATGCAGCCTCATTAGAAACTTCTTTCAAAAACACTTAAATATGCATAATAATAATGATAAAAATGCATGGTTACTAGCTGATTTGAAGATCTTAGCTGGACAAGTTGCTTAACGATGCCAAAGCCCAATTGTTTCCCTTCCAGATTTGTTTTAATGTGATTTATGCACAAACATAATCCAAATTCACATGTGGATTCATATTCAGAAAAGCCTTTTTGGTTATTATAGTACTATTGCATAACATGATCCAGTGAAAACACTTTTGCATATTCTAACATCCTCAGTGGAAATGTATGAAATTAAATTTTAATCTTCGTATGGAAACAATTTGGGGGTGATTTCTGATTAGAATCACTCTAAAGGATTGCAGATTTGTGGGTGAAGGCGAACGGACTTCTGCTGCAAGTGATTTCAGTGAAACGTTGCATCAGAGTAGATGAAACGCTAATTGCCTGAAGCGTGTTGTTTTAGTTTCTAGAGGTGACGGAGGTCACGCGGTGACTCTGCGGTGTGACTGCTAAAGCAAAAGAACTCACAGGCAATTAAAAGATGCTCGGCAGCTCAGATGATTCAAGGTCAGACCCTTTTATACACGTTTATTCTTGTTTTTTTATTCTGTGGAAATTCAGCAGGCCTGTTTTTCTGAGGGGAAGGTGTGGTTGAGCTTTCTAGATGTGACCGTGATAACTGTGACTCAAATTACATCCCCGAGCACCAGCATCAAAGCATGGCAGTCTGGCGTGAAGGTTTCCCCCAGCGTGACGGCATGCAGACGGGGCGGAGCCCAACACTGGGCCCCTGCGCACCGCTGGGACAAACACACAATCTTCTGTTGTGGGTCAACTGTCCACTCCAGCAGTTAAGGCAAGATACTACACTCTTAAGAGTGAAAAAAAAGGTTCACTGGGGTTCTTATATAGAACTCTAGGGTTCTTGACTCGATTTTAAAGATCCCTTCAGTGGAGTTCTATATAGAACTCTAGGGTTCTTGACTCGATTTTAAAGACACTTCAGTGGAGTTCTATATAGAACTCTAGGGTTCTTGACTTGATTTTAAAGATCCCTTCAGTGGAGTTCTATATAGAACTCTAGGGTTCTTGACTCGATTTTAAAGATCCCTTCAGTGGAGTTCTATATAGAACTCTAGGGTTCTTGACTCGATTTTAAAGACACTTCAGTGGAGTTCTATATAGAACTCTAGGGTTCTTGACTCGATTTTAAAGATCCCTTCAGTGGGGTTCTATATAGAACTCTAGGGTTCTTGACTCGATTTTAAAGACACTTCAGTGGAGTTCTATATAGAACTCTAGGGTTCTTGACTCGATTTTAAAGATCCCTTCAGTGGAGTTCTATATAGAACTCTAGGGTTCTTGACTCGATTTTAAAGATCCCTTCAGTGGAGTTCTATATAGAACTCTAGGGTTCTTGACTCGATTTTAAAGACACTTCAGTGGAGTTCCATATAGAACTCTAGGGTTCTTGACTCGATTTTAAAGATCCCTTCAGTGGAGTTCTATATAGAACTCTAGGGTTCTTGACTCGATTTTAAAGAACCCTTCAGTGGAGTTCTATATAGAACTCTAGGGTTCTTGACTCGATTTTAAAGACACTTCAGTGGAGTTCTATATAGAACTCTAGGGTTCTTGACTCGATTTTAAAGACACTTCAGTGGAGTTCTATATAGAACTCTAGGGTTCTTGACTCGATTTTAAAGATCCCTTCAGTGGAGTTCTATATAGAACTCTAGGGTTCTTGACTCGATTTTAAAGATCCCTTCAGTGGAGTTCTATATAGAACTCTAGGGTTCTTGACTCGATTTTAAAGACACTTCAGTGGAGTTCTATATAGAACTCTAGGGTTCTTGACTCGATTTTAAAGATCCCTTCAGTGGAGTTCTATATAGAACTCTAGGGTTCTTGACTCGATTTTAAAGACACTTCAGTGGAGTTCTATATAGAACTCTAGGGTTCTTGACTCGATTTTAAAGATCCCTTCAGTGGAGTTCTATATAGAACTCTAGGGTTCTTGACTCGATTTTAAAGATCCCTTCAGTGGAGTTCTATATAGAACTCTAGGGTTCTTGACTCGATTTTAAAGACACTTCAGTGGAGTTCCATATAGAACTCTAGGGTTCTTGACTCGATTTTAAAGATCCCTTCAGTGGAGTTCTATATAGAACTCTAGGGTTCTTGACTCGATTTTAAAGAACCCTTCAGTGGAGTTCTATATAGAACTCTAGGGTTCTTGACTCGATTTTAAAGACACTTCAGTGGAGTTCTATATAGAACTCTAGGGTTCTTGACTCGATTTTAAAGATCCCTTCAGTGGAGTTCCATATGGAACTTTAGGGTTCTTTACTCGATTTTAAAGAATCCTTTATGCCAAAAAAAGTTCTATATAAGGAGAAATATCAAAATATTGCACAATACTTTAATGTTTAACAGATTATTTCCATTTTTTTCTACTGATAAAGTATGTTTATGAGCTGTTTAATTCATAAAATCTAATCAAAATGGATTAAAAATAAAATAATTCAAGCTAAATCCATATGATTCATGATGCGAACCCTTAAAAGATTCTATATTTGAAGCGCCTGACAGAACCTTTTCTTCTAAGAGTGACAGGTGAATAGGGTAGAAATTGATAACTAATAACAAACAGATATCATCAAACATTCCCCGGTTGATTAATCACAATATTTAATTCAATTGTTTTGTATTACAAGTTTTCTGAAATGTTATGTTTAAATATGCAAGTAAGGCGTTATGTAATTAAATATGCACTAATTTGCATACATATGCAGAGCAAACATCTGAATATTGGATAAGCCAAGTTCAAAATTCTTATTTAATTTTGTTGACACATTAAAGGTTTTTACAGAGGGGATTTTTGGATATAAATCAGAAAATACTGTCAACAGTAAAATACACTTTCACTGTGTTGAAGGGGGTGGATTTATAATCCCTCTTCTTGTATTTTGTAATGAATAGGAAATCAGTTTTATTAAAACCAGTGCATCTATTCTGGTATTTCTGTTACAGGCGATGCCTGTATTTGGTATCTGAGAGGTGACTGAGCATCTGACCCATGTCAGGAATGCAGTAACCGTGTTTACTCATTTAGCCCGGCTTCCAGGGAACAAATACGTGCTTCTTTTGTAATGAATTAATTTGCTCATACAAGTACATTAACCAAGAGTCATAGTTTGTAGAAAGAGAATTGTGAGTTTGAACTTTATTCTTATTCATTTTAATCTGCTCTTCTCATGATAGCTGTACGAGACATCTGTAAGACAACTGTGTCTAAGGTCATGAAGGTCAATAGCACACTTCATGTATCCACTAACACATGCATACTTAGCATGTGGAATTCCTTTTAGAATTCATAGCACTATTGGTCACTATATGGAACCAAAATCGCAAAATTGACCAGTGGGTAAAAAATCCCCTGTAGCCTTAAAGGGGGGGAGGTGTAACGCACGTGCTGCAGTATGTCGTGGGTTTGATGCAGGACTGAATGTGAACTCTATTCTGTCTCTTTTGTCCACTAGAGATCTGCGAATCTGTGGGGGCTTGTTGGCGTGAGGGCAATTTTCTGTCAAGTTTTTCCATTTCTCGAGTGCTTTTCGCCTCTTTTATTCTCTTTTATTTATTATTTCTGCTGACGAATTTGAACTCTCATGCATCGAAGCCTTTTATGCCACCGTCTGATTTCTCAGGCCTGCCGCGAGACAGACTGATGCTGCGGCTCTGTGAGTTTCCTAGATGTAGGAGGGAGTTTTTGGGTCAAGGACTGGAACGCTGGCGGTCTCTGTGTCTGCGAGCGCTACACGACTGTCAGTGATTTGGCACGAGGACAGCGTTCAAGAAATGTTCAAGTGTGTGTGTGTTTGAGTGCGCATTTTGTTTGGATGCATGTGTGTGTGACCGAGATAGTGATCATGCTCAGTAGGGCTGGCAGTCGCACCGGGTCATGGTTCTGGTCCATAGCTAATTGTTGAGCTGATAAACCTGCCCTGGTTTGCTCAGATACCGTCCGATGGGAAGCTTTCTGTATGTTTTCCTGTGCTGTTGTAATGCGCTGTGTCACTATAATAATGGCCGAATGTTAATGTCCTGTTCACTACACCATGTGTTTTCATTTTTGTTAAAGATAGCCAATAAGCATTCACAAGAGGCCGTCTGTTACAGGGATTTTACCATGTTAAAAAAGTGTTGTTCAGCCCAGGCTGAAAGTGGAGAGGTAAAATCACCTCTCATGGCTTATTGCTTTTATAAAGTGGCAGCAGCAGCAATATGATAGAGGCCGATTATTTGGCGCTGATTGGTGGAACAATCAGTTATCAGCAAAAATTCATGCCGATAGTTGTTCCGGGTTGCATCCGTTGCTGGAGCGGCTGAGAAAGGGTCCGCTGTCATCATACAGTACGAGAGCGACCTCTAGAGGTCGGAATCACTGATGCCTTTTGCTGTTTGTTTTGACACGTGAGGCTGACACTTCAGATGCACATTTAAAACACCGACAGCAAAACGGTATGAATACAGAACACTACAGTACATGTTGTCATATCTTTATAAAGTTAATTTGCTGACTAGATGCTGCATTAGCAGAGAAAGAACAAGCCTATGTTTGCCGTCAAAACTAAACGTTAAAAAATAAATATGACCTCACGTCGATCACATTTACACACTGCCTCCGAAACTTTTGTCTGTCATAAAAAAAATTTGGATTGGGTTCATTTTTTGCATTTTTCGTATCCGTAGCAAACATTTTGAGGTGTTTTGACAAGTTGATCCACTTCGTCTCGCAGCATAAATCACTGTATGACAAACAAAAGTGTGGAATACATATATATTGGTGGTCTTCTTTTTAATATGTGGCTCCGGTATCGACTGAGCCGCTGGCATCCTGAAGTAAACTTTGAATTGCTTGGGATAATCCCGCAGCTCCTTGATAAGGAGGTGGAACTCTCCCTCCTCTCTATGCAATCTCAGGATTGGATGGACCCAAAATTTCTCTTTTTAAAAAGAGAGGACAACAAAATCATCCTCACTGATTGAAGACTCCATTTTGTATTGTTTTGCGAACAGATTAATTAGTAGACCTCAACTTCCTGTTATTCAGTATGACACAGATGTGTTCAGTGGCCCAGGCGGAGGGAGGGGTCAAGCCGAGGTTACGACTCCCCTTCAATTAACAGGTGATTAGGGGCCGATGACGGGGCAGGTGTGATTTAGGACCTACATGTGATGAAAAGCAGCCACACTCTACCCAGAAGCCCCTGGGGCTCCATGTGCTAATGCAGTGTCACCGGTTCACCTCCATCTCCTCGTTCCCCTAAATCTCAGCACTGTTACATCGCGGCTATGTCGCAGCTGCGTCCTGACAAGGACCCGGTTCGGCCGTTGCGAGAGACGAGGGCCGAGAATCTCTGATGTCCCTTCTGTCTCTCTCTCCAGATTCATTCTCCTTCTGTGTAAATAATTGATGTCTGGCGGTCGGTTGTTAAGAATAGAAAACGTATTTGCAGGTGATGAACGGCTCTGCAAATGGCCTCTTGCTTCCCTCTCGGGGCGTGGACGTGGAGTCAGGGGGCAGATATTTGAATGCAACCGGCAAACATGGGATGTATAGAGCCGATTCCATATAGAAATCACTCAAAACACTCTGGAAACCACCCCATGTAGACCTAGAGAAACAAGCGCGCAGTCATCTTTAGGATTTTGTGTTTGAACTTCCGTTCAACTGTATTGCAATCATTCCAAACACCCTAGCAAATATATATCAACAATCACATGGCAATCACTCAGAAAACTCGCCTCGCGCTTCCCTCTCGAAAGTCAGAGGGCAGAACGCGACCGGCAAACACGGGACGTATAGAGCCAATTCCGTCTCAAGTGGCGTTTCATAGTCCTCAAAGGGAATGTCGATTGCCTCTTCCTGTTTACTTTTCTCCGTGAACCCCGTTGCTCCGCCAGCGTCAGATAAATATAGGTTTGTGTTTGATGAGGAAGACACCGGTGAGGCAGGGCTCTGATGAAAGAGAGCCGTAATTACAGGGGACGGTTACCCGTCTGCAGACAAATATCTGTGGAATTAAATAAACCAGATTCCCTCGGTTGAAGAAGACTGCCGCAGGTTTGTGGGAAATGAAATCGTACATATTTAGTCTCAGGCATTAAACATACTGTATGTAAGTGTGTGAACGCAAATGCTTCTAGACACACGAGCTCCGCTTTAATGGGTAGAAAACAATTCATGACTATATGAGACTATCGATCTATCTATCGTAGAGAAATACAGCGGGACCACACGCTTGTTGGAATATATTTCTTTCCTTACATGCACAACCTGCGTTTGATTACAGGACGACTGCATCTGTTTCTCTTTAGCTGTCGCGAACAGTAGCTCACATCCAGCCTCGCAGGCAAACACATGTACATCAACAATCCCTATAAAACACCCATGAACGCTCTGATGTGTTTGACACTCACTCCTTCTCATCTTCTCACCCCTCTGTAGATGATGACTATCTGGGATTGGGCGAACTCCCGGAGACGTTCCCCTCGGACCCGCCCGAGCCTCTCCCGCACTTCCTGATGGAGCCAGAGGAGGCGTACATCGTCAAGAACAAGCCCGTCAACCTGTACTGCAAGGCCACGCCCGCCACGCAGATCTACTTCAAGTGCAACAGCGAGTGGGTCCATCAGAAGGAGCACATGGTGGAGGAGCGCGTGGACGAGACCTCCGGTTAGTGGCGGTTCGGGATTGGGAGGGGTGGATGAAGCAAAGAGAAAAACACACAAATATGAATGAGAAAGTGCAGCATTAGGGCTTTTGACGTTGCGATATGAAAAGATCCAGGAAATTTCACCAGATGACTTGAATAGCGACATTTGAAAAAAATAAATCATTCTGTATTGAGTGGGGTGATTTTATTTTTTTTTCTTTAAAAAGATTTTTCTTTTTTTTTCTTTTTTTTGAAGAAGAAAGGCAGAAATATTGCTTTTATTCTGAAGACATTTTTTGAGTGCAAAATCATTGTAGGGCTAAATGATTTTGGAAAAACTTGAAAAACCTGAATGTTTGGGTTTGCTTTTGGGTTTTCAAGAACCAACTCAAACCTCTTTCAGTTTCCATAAAGTGAAAGATGAGTTTAAAAACAAATATATTTCCACTTGAATTTTCATAAGCCACATTAACACGGTTTTTGTTAATTCACTGTTAATTCAGTATAATTATTATGATTTTATTGTTATTATTATTATTATTATTATTATTAAGTAAAAATATTAAGCAAAATAGGAAATATAATACTATTGTTCTGTAAAATAAAAAATATATAAAAATAATAAAACTATTATTATAATTATATAATTTAATTTTATTGTGATTATTATTAAATAAACTTTTTTAACTCATATATATATTTATAAAATTATAAATATATAATATATATTTATAACTTTTATAATAATAATAATATATATTTATAAATATTGAGTTAAAAATATTTTTTAACTCAATAATATATATATATATATATATATATATATATATAATATAGTAATAATTAATAAAGTAATAAATATATAGTAATAATTGTATTGTACTGTTAAAAAATCATACAATTACATTTTTATTATAATTTAATATGATTTTATTGTGATTATTATTATTAAATACAATTTTTAACAAAATATTTTACAGTATTTTAACTTTTTTTATTTTACAGTGTGATAGAAATATATATATATATAATATTATATTATTATTATTATTATAATATTATAATAATATTATTGTATATTTTTATCTTTATTATTATAATTTAATTATATGAATTTGTGGTTATTATTAAATTAAAAAAAAAAAAAAATATATATATATATATATATGGTAATAATTCTATTGTACTTTAAAATAAAAATCAAGTAATAAAAATAATTTTAATTTTCTATGAAATAACTATCTTAAGTTCTTCAGTAAATCAACAAACTAATAAAATAAAATAAAATACACAAATATGCGCTGCCGGTTTCAGAATGAAGCGTGGTACTGTATGTTCATTTATACACATGCAGTCTGAAACTGGTAATGCATATATTTGTTTAATTAAATCGCAGCTTGTGCAATTTGGCAATCGCACCAAGCCATATTGCAATATCGATTTTATTTTGATATATCATGCAACCCTACGCATCACACAGCAGCTCTCATCTCTGAGGCAGTCGAGTCTTAAAGTGGGGAAAATCACGCAAATGAATAATTCAGAGGAGACTTTTTACAATGTCCCCCACTTTCCTCCAGCCTGTAATGAGAGTGGGATTTCTCAGCCTTGTTAAACTCAGAGGGCCGCAAACCAAAGCCAGTAAAGCTAGCGTAAGACTGCGGCCGTCGGGTTTGTTTTGCGTTTGGTGTCTGGGATACGGACATCATTAGGACTCCAGGTTTTGATGCCGAGATCTTCTGTCTGACACACTTCTTTCACACAAACTCTTGGTAACAATCACTCGTGGGACGCGAGGCAGAAAGATCTTGAACACGAGAGACGCGGCGGTCCTGCGCGTCCTCTGCAGTTATGAAGCGCTTCAGGAGGTCGCTTTCAACTGTTGTGTTTCTTTGTGTCTCGTCTGTGTTTCTGCCTGTAATTCTCCGTGCGCCAGTGTTTCTCTCGCTCTGTAGAGTTCAGCGTCTCTCAGCTCATTTTATCATGTTTTGCTCTTTACTCTAGCGCTGCTGTTTCCTGTGATGACGACATTCAGTGAGTCGGAGCCTCTGGCACAACTAGAACTGAAGAACTGTTTCAATCAAAACTACTGTACGTTCACACAGGAAAAGAATATGTGTGTGTGTGTGTATATATATATATATATATATATATATATATAGATGTGATCTTTTCCTGTGTGAACATATAGTAGTTTTTTCGATTTATCTATAAAAGAAATAAATGAATATATACTGTATGCATTTGGTTTAATTTTTTTAAACTTTATTAATTATAGTATATATTATTTTATTTGTTTTAATAGTAAATAAAATAATATATACTATAATAAGTTTAAAAAGGAAAATGGATAGATACATAGATAGATAGATAGATAGATAGATAGATAGATGCAATCTTGAATATACAGTAGTTTTTTTCGATTTATATGTAAAAGAAATATGACTATATAGTAGCTATATATAATATTTTATTTATTTTTTAAACTTTATTATAAGAATATATATTATTTTATTTATTAAAATATGATATATATATGTATACTAAACAATAAATACAATAACATATTCTTATATATATATATATATATATATATTATATATATATATATATATTAACTTTATTATAAGAATATATATTATTTTATATTTATATATATGTGTATATATATATATATATATATATATATATAGTGTGTGTGTATATATATATATATTTTTTTTTAAACTTATAACCTTATAGTATATATTTTATTTACTATTAAAATAAATACAATAATAAATACTATAATTAATAAAGTTTAAAAATGTATAAAATTTTATATATATATATATATATATATATACACACACACTATAATTAATAAAGTTTAAAATGTAAATATATATATATATATATATAAAATTATATATTCTTATAATAAAGTTTAAAATGTATATATATATATATATATATATATACATATACACATATATATAAATATAAAATAATATATATATATATATAAATAGTTTAAAAAGGGAAAAATAAATATATCAAATATATCAATATATACTGTATATAATATTTTTTTAACTTTATTATAATAATATATATTTAATTTATTAAAATGATAGGTATATACATACATTATTTTTTTCTTTTTAAACTATTATTAATTAGAGTATGTATTGTTTAATATATACTTTAATAGTTTAAAAATTGTAAAAATGTATATAATTTTAGTCAATAAAATAATATATATTCTTATAATAAAGTTTTAAAAAATCTTATATATATGTCTATATATATATATATATATATATATATATATATATATATGCATTTGTTTTTTTTTCTTTTTAATTTTATTATTATTAATATTATTATTATTATATCATAATATTATATAACATCGCAAAATTTGGCACATTTGTTTAGTTGTTACTGTAGTTTAGCCGGTCTGAAATGGTCATTTATTGTCATGTAAACGGTCTGTGTGAACGCAGTCATTGTGCTTCGTCTGTTTGAATCCAGCAGGAGGATCGCAGTGATGCTGGGCTAGAAATAAGGTGCCGTGTGCACGTGTGTGTCTGTGGGGATTTAATATCCAGCCGTTCAATAGCGACGCGGCACTGAACGCCAAAGACTGTGATTGCTACCTGTGCGCTAGCGGCGACAACTCAATTTCCCTTTTTTGGCAGCTGAATGCAGCCAATCAAAGGAGCCGTGTCGTCTGTAATGGCTCCAGAGCCCTCGGGGCATTTGATTCTCTCACAGACACACTGACCACTGTGATTCAGAGAAGAGACCGGCTGAAACACACACAAACATCTTACAGACATGCAGATTGAATTTAATGGGAAAACTCTGAGAGGAAACATAATCTTCATCTGTGAATTGGGGTTTAAGCTTTAGCTCAGGCAAACTGATTTTCAATCATCCTGTCGACGGTTTTCTTAGCCGAGACATTGACGAAGATGAGGTTAACTCTGAGTATCGGCCCTCGTCCCCGAGTGTCAGAGGAGTTTGTGTGCTGAGAGCGCAAATATGAAACTCCACGAGTTCACGGAGACTAAATCACTCCAGCTTCGTGCTTCTGCTCACTGTTTTCTATCTATCTATCTATCTATCTATCTATCTATCTATCTATCTATTCGTCCATCTATAATCCATTGTTCCTTCCTTCCATCCATCATCTATCCATTGTTCCATCCATTTTTCCATCCATCCATCCATGATTTTATCATTCCATCGTTCCATCCATCGTTCATTCCATCATTCCATCCATCCATCCATCCATCCATCCATCCATATACATTTCATTCCATCATTCCATACACCCATCATCCATCATCCATAAATTGTTCCATCATTCCATTCACCCATTGTTCCATCCATCCATATAAATTTCATTCCATCCATCCACCCAGCCATCCATTGTTCCATCCATCCATCCATCCATCCATATACATTTCATTCCATCCATCCACCCCACCATCCATCGTTCCATTGTCCCATCAATAAATTATTCCATTGTTCCATACATCCACCGTTCCATCATTCCATCATCCATATACATTTCATTTCATCCATCCATCCATCCATCCATCCACCCCACCCATCCACCCACCCACGTTCCATCAATCGTTCCATTGTTCCATCCATCCATCCATCCAACCATGCATATACATTTTTAAATATTATTTAATAATAAATAATCATGAACATACATTTAATATTCATTTTAAAACATAACAATTATTAAATTTAATTATATATAATAAAATTATATATATATATACTTTTTTTTACAAAAGGTAATAATTATAATTATAATAATTGTAATATGTTCATGATTATGTAATTTAT
>NC_067229.1:49296204-49333704 GCF_019924925.1 Ctenopharyngodon idella | reverse complement strand
GTATTATCTTTGGAATAACAGTTATATATTATACATACATTATTTTATAATTATTAATTATTTTATAATAAATTATTTTTTATAAATATGTATAATTTTACAATTATTTTAAATATTTTTATAGTTATTTATAATTATTTTATATAGTTGTTAATGTTTTTTAATAATTATTTATATTGTTAGCTTCATAATTATGATCTATTCAGTTTTTAATAAATGTGTGTAATAAATATGTTATTGTTTTTATGCTTTTATAATTAATTTATTATTTCTTATGTATGAATGCATAAGTGAAAATCTATATTTCTCTTATATATATATATATATATATATATAACTTAAAAATAAAAAATATTTATATGCAAATATGTATTTATTATATATGTATGTTTTATTTTATTGTTTTATCTTTTATATATTTATTGTAATATAAATATATTTATTATCATTGGAATAACATATATATATATATATATATATTCTTTTATAATAATAATAATTATTTTACAATTATTTTTAATAAATATTTGTCATTTTACAATTATTAAATATTTTTATAATTATTTATAATTGTTATTTTATATAGTTTTTAATGGTTTTAATAATTATTTATATTGGTTAATTTAATAATTATAGCTCATGTTTATGAGTGTTATGAGGAAAATATTAAAAATCAATTAGATGTGTAATAAATATTTTTTGTTTTTTTGTTTTTATATTTTTGTAATTTATTATTTGTTATATATGAATGCATACATGAAAATCTATATTTCTCTGCTTCTATTTATATCATTTTATCCTAAAATCATATTGATTAAAATAAACCCTATTCATATACCATGATATTTGCATTCTGCATGTCTAAAAAAAGTTATCAAATTTTGTTGTTTATCTCTGTGAGTGATTTTAAATGTCTGCAGATGAAGCAACAAGCAATTAGTATGTAGAAGAAGCTGGAGGAGAGGAGAGCAGAGCAGCTCATTTGCATAGAGGATTACTGTGGCTTTATGGCTCAGGCTGGAGCCGCTGGCGCTGCAACCCAATCAGAACCTGAGCCCGAAAACCACCTCAGGGGCCCGTTGGGCTCAGACACGCACTGACACGAATTCAGCGCACCGCGAGGAGCCATTCCAGCGCCTGTGAGCGCGCGACAGCTGCGTCGACGTCTCCGCTTACACGTTCATCCAGAGACACGCAGACATCGGTTAGCTCACATCTCTGTATCCCCGCGATGAAATATATACGGCTAAAAGCGTAAAAATGAAGACACGGGTTGTAATGTAGCGTTTCGAGAGGCGTCCGGGCTGAAGGCCGCTGCCGTGGGCACGTTCATTTGTTTAGCGTCCAGCGGCCAGATGAACAATAATCAGAGGAGTTTAGCAAACAGGATTCGGCCTGCCGTGACGGTCCAAATGCAGCTACAAAGACTCACAACAGCTCAATCATCTTGGCAGTCGATCTGCGCAAACACAGACGAGCTCAACGCTCACGGCCCGCGTGTGTTTGATCACATTCACAGTAAATCACTCCTCATCGTCAGGTGTTTGATTGACGAATGCTGTTCTGTGACGCTCAAATCAATGCGTGCCATAGAGACGTACGAGAACAGAGAATTTATGATGCACGGATGAATGTGGAGGTTCTAGAAAACAGCATCAGCTGATCTTTATGACATGAAAAATTCAGCTTTACTCTGATTTTACCACGATTATGGAGTGTTGTTAGGCACACGCTGGCAAAATAAAGTTTTGATCTTTTATCTCTATTTTTTTGTTCATTTCTAATCCCTCCACGCCACAAGTGTTGCTGGTTTTGTTCAATAATAGTGTTGTGAGGTACAGCATAATTTAAATTATTCTTTTATAGTAATTATTTTTTTAAATTGTAATAAAATTATAATTTGTGTAATGCATGTGTATATATATATATATATATATATAATATAAAAATAAAATAATGTTTTTAAAAATATTTTTTAAATATTGTTATAATAGTCTTTCTGTTTGTCACTTACCAACAGAGAGCTGTGGCAAAACTAGATGTTTATTTTATTTTATTCTATTTTATTTTATTTTTGTTTTGTTTTATGTTTTATATCTTTTATTTTATTTTATTTATTTTTATTATTTATTTTATTTTTATATATAATTTTTTTATTTTATTTTATTTATTTATATTGTGTCATTTCATTTTATTTATTTTATTTTTATATTTTATTTTATATTTTATTTTATTTTTATTATGTATTATTGTTTATTTTTTATTTTATATGATTTGTTTTATTTTATTTGTTTTTATTTTATAGCATTTTTTTATTTTATTTATTTTTATTTTATATCATTTATTTATTTTCATTTATTATTCATTTATTTATTTGATCAATATGAGCTAAAGAGCCATGTATTCCTCTGATTTTACCACGATTATGAGCTGTTGTTAGGTACAATGTGAAGCAGAAGTGTGGTAAAATCTCTAAAGCTCAGCCTCGGTTGGATTATTGATCTTATTAAATAGTGGCAAATAAGTTCTGTTACTGAAACATATAATCTTGACAAGCAGTCTTGAAGATTTCAGTCATTCCCCATTTAAGTAGATGGAGCTGAAATAACTGCCTGGAGGTTTACAAGAGCTGACGCTTTCATTACATCATACGAGCGGTTTGAAGAACCTCGATGTCTCTCTGACTCTGTCTCTCTGTCTGTAGGTTTGGTGGTTCGGGAGGCCAGTATCGAGATCACCCGTCAGCAGGTGGAGGAACTGTTCGGTCTGGAGGATTTCTGGTGTCAGTGTGTGGCCTGGAGCTCCGCGGGAACCACCAAGAGCCGTAAGGCCCACGTCCGGATCGCCTGTGAGTCCACACGCACTAACAATACACGCACGACTCATCGAGGAGCAGATTCTGATGTTTCCTTTTCCTCTCGTGGAACTGTGTTGCGTTTACATTCTTGTGGTCGTTTTCCTCATTTAGTGTTACTAACAAAAGCCAATCACAGCGCTCGTGTTTATAAACAGCTGCTGATCTCACTCTTTCCAACAATTCGTCTGGCATCCCTCATGCAGACTCCACCTTTTTCCTAAATAGTTTATATCCAAGAGCTGGACGTCCCAATGTGTCTCACCGTGTCTCGGTCCTGTCGCTGCTGCAGATACTGAGACACACCCAGATACCTTCACAAACCCGATGCAGTGACGCCAGGAAGGTTTTGTTCACTTCAGTCACTCTTACGACTGTGTGAATGTGATGCAGTTTTTGTCAGCTGAACTCCTTTGAACTAAAATTTTATTTTATTTTATTTATTTATTTTTTTTATATTTATTTATTTATTTATTTAATTAATTTTTGCTTTATTTATTTGTTATTTGTTATATTTTTTTATTTTATTTTTCTATTTCTATTTTTTATTTTTTATTATTTTATTTGATATTTTATTTGTTATTATTTTTATTTTTTATTTTTATTTTATTTATTTATTGTTTTATTTATTTATTTAACAATTTTTTTTTTTTTTTTTTTATTTTATATATATATATATATATATATATATATTTATTTATTTTTATTTTACATTTTTATTTTCTATTTATTTATATTTTATTTTATTTTTTAATATTTAATATTTTTATTTTATTTATTTTTGTTTTATTTATTTATTATTTATTTATTTATTTTATATTTTTATTTTATTTTATTTATATTTTATATTTATATTTTAACTTTATTATATTTATAGTTTATATTTTTTATTTTTTATTTTTTTTATTTATTTATTCATTATTTTATTTTATTTTATTCAAAGGGGTTTAGGGGATCAGAATTTCCAAGTCTTTCTGTTTGTCACTTTCCAACCGAGAGCCGGTGCAGAACGAGATGTTTTTCCAGCATAAAGAGACGCTGGAGCAGATACTGCTGTACTTACTTAGGTGGAGGAGCTCTTCAGTGTGTGTGTGTGTGTGTGTGTGTGTGTGAATGAGAGATGTGTGAAATGACTCAGTCACACTAGATGAACAGCGCAGGCGAGAACACACACCACTTATACATTATCTTATTGTTCTTCTGCTCGTCTGCAGTCGTCCGGCGGTGAACATCTCGACTCGTGTAGTGAGAGAGCAGTGTCGATGCAGCGTCTGTACTAAAGACTGTAATAATGCATCTAAAATCTGCCAAAATCACTCTTTATTACTCGCATTTGTCTAAAATAATTTCACATGCTTAAAATCGTTTTGATTTCATACTGACTTTAAGCACTTTAGTCTATTTTGCTGTAGATTCAGCAAACGCTTTTCCAGTGAGGTTAGGAGACTAATTAATCCTCCTCATTGACCTGCTGGCTTTAGTTACAGTTATTCTGCTGCTGTGGGTCAATAGAGCTGGTCTCAGGTCAGTGTTACTGCAGCACGTTCTGCTTTAATCATTGTAACCTTTGATTCAAATCAGAATGAATCCCTATTCAAATGTCCTGGCTTTGCTCCACTGACCGCCTGCTCGATTCGCTCTCTCTCTCTCTCTCTCTCTCTCCGGAGACTAATGGAAACAGCAGCGATCATTTACCCTTTTTCAGCGTCCTGTATGTGACAGATGTTTTAATCAGGGCCTGAGTAACACTCCAGAGCGATAAATAAGCAGCGTTTTGTTGTTGTGGAACGGTGATCAATGGAAACGCCATAAAGTTCAGGAGCTGTAGAAGGCTCCGCGCTCTCATTGAGGATATTAATTGCGAGCGTGATTTGTGAGCGTGTCGCGTCGGGCACTTCTGCCGTGAGTTATGAGGGGACGAGCTTCGATCTGGACACAGATGCTGTTTAACACGGACTCACACACAGCAGTGATTTACCTCAGCACAACACACTCGACGAGACAGAATAACATACTACTGTACTACTCATACTTTACTTTCACAGGATATATGGAATAACTGAATGAACTACTGCTACAAATACATTATACAAGCAGAAAACTGTATCCCATAATGCAGTGCACTTGACTTGACCTTCCATTTGCAGTGTGATGAATGAACTGAAAGTGATAACCTTTACTGATCCTCCCTTTACTGACTTTTACTTGATCGGACCGCCAAAAGTTAAGAGACAATTTGTTTATAAATGCAAATTTATGATGTTTTTTTTTAGATAATAACTAGATGCAAGCTGTTTTAAATAATAGTATATAATAGTAAAATAATATAATAATTTATATATATATATGTGCGTGTGTGTGTTGTTTTAGAAATAGTATTTTTAATACATAACAGTATTAAGTTTAAGTATTTTTATTTTTTCAAAAAGTGTTTGTGTATATATATAAATTGTTATATATATATATATATATATATATATATATGTATATATATATGTATATATATATATATGTGTGTGTTATTGTATTAAAAAAATATATTGTTATAAATGCAACCTGTCATGTTTTTAAAAGTAGTATATAATAATAAAAAATAAAAATAAATAATTTCATTAAATTAAAAATATTTATATAAAATGTTACATATTTGTGTGTGTTGTTTTAGAAATAGTATTTTTAATACATAACTTAGTATTGTTTAAGTATTTTTATTTTTAAAAAAGTGTTTTTATATTTATATATAAATTATATTTATATAATTATTATATTATTATAAATGCAAATTTATGACTTATTTTTGAGATAACTAGATGCAACCTGTCATGTTTTAAAAATATTATATAAAATTAAAATAATAAAAATAAATAAAAAATGTAATAAAATAAAAAAATATATGAAATGTTAAATATTATATATATATATATATATATATATATGTGTGTGTGTGTGTTGTTTTAGAAATAGTATTTTTAATACATAACTTTTATTTTTAATAAAGTGTCTGTATATTTATATATAAACTGTTATATTTATATAATATATATATATATGCATATAGTGTTTTCAAAAATAATATTGTAATATTATAAATGCAAATTTATGATTTATTTTTGAGATAACTAGATGCAACCTGTCATATTTTTAAAATAGTATGTAATAATAAAATATTAAAAATATTAAAAATATTAAAAAATTGTTTAAATAAAATTAAAAATATTTAAATCTTTTTTTAAATAGTTCTTGTCTATTTATATATAAATTTTATATATATAATATTAATTTAAAAAATATTATTTGTATTATTTTAATATTAAAAAATAATGTGCATTATACAGTAAAATATGGTCCATTATGCAGTAGGCAGTGTGCATTTTCATCTATTCCAAACAAGCTGTGCTCCAGGTAGCATACTAGCATACTACTGTTACCATTTCTGCAAAATATTTTGCAATACTTTGTGTCATGTTGAGAATGGAATACTTGCTTACTCTTACTGAATATCACACAGTATGTACTGTACACTGCCTACTGTACTATTCTCTTTAAAATAGTAAGTGAAACAGTATGCATTATTCCTTGGTCACAAAATATTGCACGGTTAATTCAGTACGTGTCCAGATAAAATGACTATTTTACATTTCATCTAATTTTGTGTAAAAATATGTAATATTTACTGTATCAGCCCGATCAAGTAATGAATCATAAAACATGTTAAAAATTACAGTTGACATTGCATTATGGGATACAATATTCCATGCACATTGTAGCAAATGAAGTAGGTCTTCTGGATATTTTGTGCATACAGGACATTTGCATACTGTACACTGTATACATGTACTATATATAGTATACTGCAGCAATCATAGGCGTAGCATGATAGCTATTCCAAACACAGCGTCAGTTTCAGTGTGTGTAATGAGGGCTCGTTTGGTGGATTTAAATACTAGATGCCAACTCAGCGATCGCTTCACTTTAGCAGCGGTGGCGGGATTGAATCATTTCAGAGGTGAGACGGGAGAATTCAACTATGTAAATGGCCCTTAATTCACTAACTTGTGTAATTTAGCACAAGTAGCCAAAGACATGCAATTAATGTAATTGTTTTCATATGCGACCACGTGTGCGGCCGCAGCCTGGCAGAGGAGGCTCATGGGAGCTGAGCTGTGCCCGCCGGGCGTCGTCGGGTTCAGCCGGAGCTGGTCGGAGGTTCAGAGCTGATCTGCTCGCTGCATTTGGCCGCGACTCTTTTTGTGTCTGAGAGAAGCCGTCGTCATCTCAGCCAACACAAGCTGTGATATTTTCCCCTGAAGCCATTCTCCGGTCCAAAGCCAACAGGAGACATTTTGTTGTGTATTTCACACATCTCCAGTAAACTCTTCTCGTTTCAGTTTTAAATAGTGTCAGGTCTCAAAGTAAACTTGGCTTTTTACATTTTTAAAAGTTAATTTGAATGTTTATTCCTTTGCAGACGTACTATGCTGCTATGTTGATTTGAGTGGTTGCCAGGGTGTTGCTCAGGCACTTTCTATGTGTTTGCGAGTTACACAATGAGTTTTAATACATGTTTAGACCACTAGTAATACTGATTTATTGACTTACCATATTTAGAATGTTTATTACATAAAATATGTAATGTTTTGAGGCCTTTTGTAAAATTTAGCTGAAAATAAATGCAAGAAAATCTGAGTAATGCTTGCCTGTGCAAAACTCACTATTGTGTTGCCAGGGTGTTGCTAAGCAGTTAGGTGTAGGTGTTTTTAGGGTGTTTTATCATCCAGCAGTTTCTACAGTGTTCTGGGTGGTTGCTATGACGTTGCTAGGGTATTGTGGGTGGTTGCTATGGCGTTGCTAAGAAGTTTAAAACTTTTTTCGGCCTGTTTCGTTGTCCAGCAGTTGCTACAGTGTTCTGGGTGGTTGCTATGGCATTGCTAAGAAGTTTAAAACTTTTTTCGGCCTGTTTCGTTGTCCAGCAGTTGCTACAGTGTTCTGGGTGGTTGCTATGACGTTGCTAGGGTATTGTGGGTGGTTGCTATGACGTTGCTAAGAAGTTTAAAACTTTTTTCGGCCTGTTTCGTTGTCCAGCAGTTGCTACAGTGTTCTGGGTGGTTACTATGAGGTTGTTAGGGTATTGTGGTTGGTTGCTATGGCGTTGCTAAGAAGTTTAAAGTTTTTTCTGCCTTTTTTGTTTTCCAGCAGTTGCTACAGTGTTCTGGGTGGTTGCTATGAGGTTGCTAGGGTATTGTGGTTGGTTGCTATGACGTTGCTAAGAAGTTTAAAACTTTTTTCGGCCTGTTTCGTTGTCCAGCAGTTGCTACAGTGTTCTGGCTGGTTGCTATGAGGTTGCTAGGGTATTGTCAGTGTTTGCTAAGAAGTGTAAAGCTTTTTTTCTGCCTGTTTTGTTGTCCAGCAGTTGCTACAGTGTTCTGGGTGGTTGCTATGAGGTTGTTAGGGTATTGTGGGTGGTTGCTATGGCGTTGCTAAGGAGTGTAAAGCTTTTATCTGCCTGTTTTGTTGTCCAGCAGTTGCTACAGTGTTCTGGGTGGTTACTATGAGGTTGTTAGGGTATTGTGGTTGGTTGCTATGGCGTTGCTAAGAAGTTTAAAGTTTTTTCTGCCTTTTTTGTTTTCCAGCAGTTGCTACAGTGTTCTGGGTGGTTGCTATGAGGTTGCTAGGGTATTGTGGTTGGTTGCTATAGTGTTGCTAAGGAGTGTAAAGCTTTTATCTGCCTGTTTTGTTGTCCAATAGTTGCTACAGTGTTCTGGGCGGTTGCTATGAGGTTGCTAGGGTATTGTGGATGGTTGCTATGGGGTTGATTTCTTAGAGTCTCAAGTGAAAAGGGTCGTCTACTTACTGAAGTAATACTGATGATTGACTTAATATATTAAAACTAATTTTAATACAAGAATGCATTAAAATGGTCAAAAAAAGACACTGATAATGTTACAAAAGTTTTCTATTTCAAAAATATTCTGAGCAGAAGAAACTTCTTTCAAAACATTTTTCTCACAACAGGTTCAAGGCCTTTCGTGAGATTCAGCTGAGTGTGAAATGCTTGTAATTTGTTTATCTCTTCTGTTATGCAGCTGAAGTTTCAATTAAAGTTTGTTGTGTGTTCCTGAAAGTATCGAGACCCGTGTAGAGTTTATCGTCTCCAACCTTGCATTAATTTATAATAAGCAGAAAGGTTGTGTACCGCTACATATCACAAATGGCATTGTAATGCGTTTGGCCCATTAGAGGCGGTAATAAATTCAGCGCGTGTGTGTTTGCTCATTTCCACCATGTCCAACTCTACCTTACATTATTCACCACTCAGGTTTTTGGCCCCGGAACGGCACAAAATATGGATCGCATTTTGTCGAGAACCCCAAAGTGCTTTAAATCGGGCCGCTCGGCTCAACTGCTGTTAATGTGACAAACCTGCGCGGCGAGGGCCGGTGCGCTACACACTAGAACAAATATTGAGGAGAGGCTTGATTTAGCATGCTCGAAACTCTGAAACTATTCAGAAGGGGGAGACGGATTGGACGGGAAAACTTTCCTCAGGCCGTGTGCCAGGATGTAATGAGTCAGTAAAAGGAACATGCGATGGTGATTGCAGCACAGACTGCTGCAGTGCCAATGAGCTCATTTGATTCCCTCGCATCTTTACTTCTGTGCCTCGGTTTCATTTAAAGAAGATGCTTGTGTACATGTAATGTTGCTGTTTGAGCATGAAAAAGGCGGGAGTTCTTCTCTATGTCAGTGTCAGTGTTTCTGAACTCCTGAAACGCCTCCATTGTAGTCTTGAGTTTTCTTCACAATATTCCTCATTTAAATAATTCATACGCAGAATAAAGGGGCGGGGCCTGGTTGGGTTAGTTAGTAGTGTGTTGAAACTGGCGGTTATGGTAAGGGGCGGGACATTTCCCAAACACCAATCACAACACACTGCTCCAGCCGACCAATCAGAGCACATTGTGCTTTTCAGAAGGAGGGGCTTCATAGAGACAGGAACTAAACAGAGCGTTACTGACAGACTGGGAAGAGAGGAGCTGCAACAATGGAGAATATGAGGAAAATAATCAACATTTAAGCAGGAAAACCTGCTCTAGTAGAGCCTAAAAACAACAAGAGGGCATAATATGGCCTGTTGAATTCCTCATGTTAACATTGAGAGTGGCTGCAGTGTTCACTACTAAAGAAGGCAGACTCTGACCTGGCATGAGCCGTGTTCGATTTACAGTCAGTCGTTTCAAGCTCACGTGTGTCAGAACAACCAATTAATTGTGCCCACAATGGGGCGGGTGCGGCGCGTGGGCCTCGGGGGACGGCCTGTAATGGAATGAAAACGCTGGTAATTGGACTGAGTTGTTTAAACTGCCAATCCCAGCGCCGCGTGGAGACTGACTCACGCTTTAAACAGCGACTCACCCGCAGTTATTACTGTAATGGCCCCGATGCGCTCGCTGACGACTCACAAACACATTTGGACATGCTCTGCGTTCATGTCTGTGTGCTAAAACTGTTTCCTACGTATTAATTTCACTTTTCACTGGTGTGGAAACAGCACTGGGTGATACAACTAAAAAAAGATCTTTATTTTCAGCCCTGATAATATTCTGTTTTGGGGTTTTTAACACCAAAATGCTATAAAAGGCATTTTTTTTCCCCCTAGTCATTTCATCCAAACAGCCATTGTAGCTTTAAAAAGTAGATTCAAAATTAATTTTTGTTTAATCCAAGTAAAACACTATATATATATATATATATATATACTAATAATTTTTTTCTAATCATTTCATCCAAACAGCTATTTTTGCTTCAAAAAATAGATTGTTCATGCAAGAAGTACAGTAAAGTTATTTAAATTAATCTTAGACTTATTTTTTTAGTATACATAAATGAATCGGACTTCACTTCTGGTTCTGCTGGTTTATTGAGGTTAAATTAAAATACTGTAATAAATCAATATGCTATTTAGTTTTTTATATCTCCAGCAAAACCATTGTGAAGATATAAATGTTGTAAATATTTGATATGTCAAATTTATTACACTATTTAAAAAGCACTTTGAGCTAGTACATGTATGAAAGGTGCTACTGTATATACTGTATATATACTGTGTGTGTGTGTGTGTGTGTGTGGGATAGTGTAAGGTGATAGAATATACAGTTTGTACAGTATAAAAGCCATTATGTCTATGGAAAATCCCCTTAAAACATAAAAACCCAACATGTGTGTTTGTGTGGTCAGCTGTGTCAGTGTTGTTTAACATCACAGATGAAGGGCTATTTTGTCATGAGAGCAAACGGTTTATTCTTTTTCAGATCATGTGACGTGATTTGACATGACGGTATATGCGGCGGCTCTTCAGTGTCTTTTCTATCGTTGAATGTAGTTAGTGATCAGAATAATGTTGCGTTTCTTCTATATGCTGATGTGAGTAGACATTGTGTGTGTGTGTGTGTGTGCTGTTGGCGTTCTCTCTCTGTTTTGACCTTGGTTTGTTGTGACACCCACAGGGCAGCTTTCTGTCTCTGGTTCAGAGAAACTCACGACCTTCATCCCTCGTCCACAGCGCTGTCTCAGTGTACGGCGTGGGAAGACAGACGCTTCTCTTCAATGACAAACATCATTCTTCAGAATGAGCGACCTGATGATGATTCGCTCTCGAGACGATGCTTCCTGACCTCAGATCAGAACACAACATGCATGAGGGCCTGAATTTCATTTCAGAAAACTTTATAACATCTTTCTGTAAATATGATGCACATAGCAGCCCTGTGTGCAACAATAATTCATATTTAAAAGCACAGAGGAGCTTCCCTTAATCTGTACCCAACCAAACTTCCCATAATTCCCTTTACCGAGAGGACAAACGCCGTCTCAGAGCAGGACTTGAGCTTCTGTTTGTCATAAGCAACATCAGCAAATCGCTTGTTTCTGTCCAACACAACTATAACACTCTGTTAACAACCACTGGCTCTGTTTCAGAAGCGTTATTATAATCCATCCATCAAATATGTATGAAACGTTTCTTTTATCATTCCAGCGAACTCGTCTCCTATTACTGCTTGTTTGGATGTTTGGTTCGGCACCTCAGGTCCAAATTTAAGCAAATTTGAGAGAAATATAATCTCAAAAACAGGCCAATTTACCCAAAAATAAACAGGAAAAATGAGTATCTTTACCATAAAGAAAATTAATCCTATTTTTAGAACTATTAAGCTGATATTATGTTCATGACAATTTCTCATTACTTTAATACATCCATATGCTTTCGTCAGTATTCTAATTAGTATTTCTTTACTGTATTTTTTTTTTTTGTTACAGTAAATAATTGCTAATAATCTTATTCCAATCAACATAAATGACATTGCAACATATATTACCATGATGTACTGTATATGGGGAGGGAAATTAGCTTAATTGTCATGAATATAATGTGTTAATGGTCCAAAAACATTTTTATTATGCTAAATATAAATTATTTTACCCAAAATGTAAAGAAAGAGATATGAGCTGAAGTTGTGAGATTCAGTGTTTGAGTTTGTATAACGTCGGCGCTCAGGTCGAACGCTGCTGCTCACTGTCTGGATCACACTGACTGGATTAGAGACTGTATCCCAGAGTTCCTGGAGTCACAGAGTCTTACTGCAGGATCCTCGTGGATATTCCTGCTCTGTGTGTGTGTGTGTGTGTGTGTGTGTGTGTGTGTGCAATCAGACGTGACCTTTGCAGAGAATCTGAAGGTTGTGATGATCACCAATCAAATTTTTTGACTTGTGAATGTTGTTCTTAAAAGCTGTCTTTTGAAATTTGAGCTAAAGAGAAATTTTAATGAAAAAAAAATAATAATAATTTTGTAATTTTAACACAGTTTTGCTGAAGCAGAATGAGCTGTACTTGTACATCTGTTACCTACATAGCGGACGTTACCAAGATGGCTGCTGACTGACTTCCCTTAAATGGGATTTTACTTGATTGTCATTTTCACTTCAGGCACGGTGTTGTTGATCTTTTTCGAGGGAGCAGACGGCACATACACTATATAACACGACTCCTTCAGCTCTCAGTGGCCACGTTATTACCGTCTCCTCCAGCTGAATATAATATATGTCTAATGGACCTGCAGGCCGCTGGAGCGAGACGCTCTCTTCACCTCCCTCTCCTGCTCCGGCTCTCACCTCTTCCATCGCGTGTGGGAACACAGAGAAATATTGGATTTTTATTAGAGCAGCAGTGAAATCTCTCCTCATCTTTCCTCCTCTGTGGACCTCATGGACAGCCGTAGAGTAGACAGACAGAGATGGAGGGAGTGTGAGATGGAGGAGGCCCAGAGGAGAGCGTGGGAGCGCGGCTCATCCATCACTGTCAGCGAGGAAGAAACGGGCGCGAGTACAACCGGCCTTCTGACTGGCTGACAGAAGCTGTCAGTTGTGCTGCTCCGCCCCCTTTTCTCATTTGGTGACATAGATGTAACAAAGTCATCTAGATTTGTTTAGAGTCAAAGAAACTTGAGTAACAGTGACATGAGTCATTACGGACGGGACTTCAATCCTGATTAACCTAGACAGAAATTATGAGGATTATAAGCACCTTTTGAACATGCAAACCATTTTAACAGGGTCTGTGTGCATTTTTATCTTACATTTCATACAGTTGATGGTGACAAACATGAAGCAGGGCAACAACTCACTGTGATGAAGCCTATAGAATACAGTTAGAATGACCATGAAATTCAAGATATCAGGGCAAAAATACCCCTGTATGAGGTTTTGTCTCATATTGATATGATGATATAAACACGAGTGCTGTTTCTGTTCTGAATAGCACGAGTGCAAATGTGATACTGATTTTATACATATTGTGACACAATATTGTCTGTTTTTGCTCAGTTTTGCCAACGAAAATATTACCTATAAAGCCAGAGCAGAACTGTTCACACACACACAGCAGTGCTTAATTTCTGAATGAATCTGCATTTTGAGCAAATCAATCGGTGAACCAATGATTCAATGACTCATTCATAAAGAGAGCTTCATTCCTGAATGAATCAGCCATTTGAACGAATTGAATGAATGAATGAATGACTCAGTGACTTAATCATTTAGACATTTACCGCCACCTACTTTTAATTTCTTATTTAGAGTATAATTTCATAATAAAAATTATTTCATATTTCCATATTAATATATATATATATATATATATATATAAAAAACCCCATTAAAGATATAGTTCACCCAAAAAAGAAAATTCTGTCGTCATTGACTCACTCCATGGCCTCATGATTGTTAAAGCCTAAAAGTTTGTGTGTTATAAATTCTATGTTGAATCAAATCAAATATTTCTTTCTAAAGCTACTTTTTGTAAAGTTTATTTGATGCTTTTCTCATTTAACACAATAATGACTTTAAATTATTTTTGGGGGGATAATTTATCAGCCAAATTTGATGTGCAAGTAATTTGCGATTAAAAAAAAAAAAAAAAAAAAAAAAAAAAATATTGTACTATACACTCTAAAATATGTTGGGTTAAAAACAACCTAAGATGGGTTAAAAATGGACAAACCCATCGAATTGGGTTGTTTTAACTCAGCGAATTGGTTATTTTAACCCAGCGAATTGGGTTATTTTAACCCAATGAATTTGGTTTGTTTTAACCCAGCAAATTGGGTTATTTTAACCCAATGAATTGGTTTGTTTTAACCCAGCAAATTGGGTTATTTTAACCCAATGAATTGGTTTGTTTTAACCCAGTGAATTGGTTGTTTTAACCCAGCGAATTGGGTTATTTTAATCCAATGAATTGGTTGTTTTAACCCAGGGAATTGGGTTATTTAACCCAATGAATTGGTTTGTTTTAACCCAGTGAATTGGTTATTTTTAACCCAGTGTATTGGGTTGTTTTAACCCAGCGAATTGGTTGTTTTAACCCAGCGAATTGGGTTATTTTAACCCAGTGTATTGGGTTGTTTTAACCCAGTGTATTGGGTTGTTTTAACCCAGTGAATTGGCTGTTTTAACCCAGCGAATTGGATTATTTTAACCCAGTGTATTGGGTTGTTTTAACCCAGTGTATTGGGTTGTTTTAACCCAGTGAATTGGCTGTTTTAACCCAGCGAATTGGTTATTTTTAACCCAGTGTATTGGGTTGTTTTAACTCAGCGAATTGGGTTGTTTTAATCCAGCGAATATAGTAATTTTTAAACAATAGTTGGGTTAAATAAAAATAAAACAGGTTGGGCAAGCATTTAACCCAACCCCTGGGTTTGTTCATTTTCAACCCAACTTGGGTTGTTTTTAATCCAGCATGTTTTAGTGTGATTTATTGCATTGATATTAATATCATTTAAAATGTTAATAATATTTAATATAAGGGCAAGTTAACACGGTTCTGCAAATGACAAGAAACAAATTATAATTATAAAGTTCTTTAAGAGTGCAAACAGTATTAATATTTTACTGTACAGGGTTTTTTCAGACACATTTGGGGCATTTTTGGTGGTCATGTGCACATTTGGAGCATTTTGAAAGATTCGTTTTGATTTGTTTGAGCTTTCCCAGTGTCCAAAGTGCAATACTCAGGCTGTCTATGTAGGCAGCACACTAGGCTTTGAGACACAGCCCATGTGTAGCACTACTGGCAATATGAGGAAACATTAACCGAATGTGTGTCTGTGTGTGTGATGTTTCTATCATTCACAGAGGAATGAATCTGAACCCATTTATCATCATGACACCATTTTCCCATCATGGACCGATGATAAATGTGTAAATGACACTGACAGCAGATAAGCAGGAAATATTGTGTGGAAAATCCTCTGATCCACACGCTTTGAATGAGACTGCTGAAAGAGAGCCTGATGTACAACATTGAGAGTTGTGTAAAGTCTGTCTAATCACATTAATATTCAGCATGAAGCAGGAAACTCATTACACCACCTGTGAAAATGCTGGCCATCAGCCTGTGCCGCCACACGGTCCTCGTCCCCATGCTTTATTCACGCTGGAAGTCAAATATGTACCCAGGAAAGCAGGAGGATAGTGAGGAGCTGAGGCAAGAGCTGAATGAAAACACACAGATCTGTATTCCAGCAGCTTCCACTGGACTTACAGAAGCTGAGAGGAGATGTTTGAGGGAAAGATGGCCAGCACTGTTAAATATTACATCCCATGATGTCAGAGTGAATAACCAACATCTAATGCCTCGGCTGGAGAATGACCCTGTGTGACAGAAGAGATGTGTAGCGATTGGCAGAACTTCACTGATTATAGATAGGACTTGGTTTGGTTTGGATGGGCTGTCTCAAGGACTGTAGGTTGTTTTTTGCAGTTGCTGAGTGTCTTTGCTGTTTTACATCATCTTCACACAATCATATTCATAATGCATTAAAGAGGATGTATCATGAAAATCTGACTTTTTCCGTGTTTAAGTGCTATAATCGGGTCCCCGGTGCATCTACCAACCCAGAAAATGTGAAAAAAGACAACCCAGTAACTTTGTTTTGACAACCCTTTCTCTGCAAGCGTGTGAAAAAACGAGCCGCTCAGATTTCGCTCCCCTAGTGACGTAGGAAGGGGATCTTATTATAATATTACCAGCCCTTAATCTGCACGTTTCCACCCACGGTGCCGCCATTTTGTTTTCACAAGCGACAATGATGTACCGGTTCTAACGCCATGGCAAAAGTTGGAGCAAAGCATGCTAACTGTTCTGTCATTGACGAGCACTGAACACTATTTAGAGTCTCGTTAGCTTGGACAGCCTGAAGTTGACCCTGGCAAGATCGATTACTAAAAAAGATGCGTTTCTGTCCGAGCGATATTTTGGAAAAAATATTAGACCATTCACAGCATTTGATATCAATCATAAACGTTAGCCTGGTGTGTATGACTCTGTTTGGCAAACAGGTATGATATCTATAGTGGGTTTTGCACAAAAGATTAACATGACGGCACATGCTAGTGGATGAGCAACTACATAAATTTATCCACTAACCGTTCAGAAACGTCTAAAAGTTGTAACTTCTTCCTGAGTCTCTCCATCAGTGTCGACTCCGGTTTGAACAATGTAAGGCTGAACACCGTTACTGACAATCCTCATTTTGGCTGCGTGAGATTCTCCAGCTTTGTTGTTGTTGAGCGACCGAAGCGTGAGCTGTTAAAGCTCCGCCCTCTTCTGGAAAGGGGGCGGGAGCAGCAGCTCATTTGCATTTAAAGGGACACACACAAAAACGGCGTGTTTTTGCTCACACCCAAATAGGGGCAAATTTGACAAGCTATAATAAATGATCTGTGGGGTATTTTGAGCTGAAACTTCACAGACACATTCTGGAGACACCAGAGACTTATATTACATCTTGTATAATAGGTCCCTTTAATGTTTTGAGTCTTATTTTAATTGTCAAAGTGAAGCGAAGTAATTAAGTCACTAGATTTTTAAAAAGAAATGACTAGCACTAATTTACAAACTGATTATGTAATAAAAAAACATTTTGTGTTGTAATTTACAGGAAAACATTTTGTTTTTTTGTGAGATTTAAGGCTGTTTCTATTTTAAACTTTTGTTGATAATTGACTAAATCATATTTTAAAAAGCTACAGTTTTATTTAAAACAATTATTTATTCAAAGAAAACAATTTTTTTACACTACTAAAAAAAATACAACTAGTAATACTAGTAGGGATGTTATTTACATACATAGGGATGTTATTTAATTGGTTAATTTAAAGTATTAATTTCTTTTCTTTTTCTTTTAATCTGTATGAGTATTTCCACAAAAATATCCATCATTGAATAATAATCATAAATGTTTCTTAAGCAGCAAATCATCATATTAGAATGATTTCTGATCATGTGACACTGAAGACTGGAGTAATGATGCTGAAAATTCAGCTTTGATCACAGGAATAAATTACATTTTACAATATATTCACATAGAAAACAACTGATTTACATTATAATAATATATCACTTTTTTTTTTACTGTATTTTTGATCAAATAAATGCAGCTTTGGTGAGCAGAAGAGACTTTCAAAACATTAAAAATTCATAACAATTTAAAATTTTTGACCGGTAATGTAGTTTCCTGGATGATGCGCTCAGTCGTCTGCATTCACATGATGTGCTGACAATCTGTGTTTCTCTCATAGATCTCAGGAAAACCTTTGACCAGGAGCCTCTGGGAAAGGAAGTGTCACTCGAACAGGAAGTGCTTCTCCAGTGCCGCCCGCCAGAAGGAATACCTGCTGCTGAGGTATGGGTTTATCCGTCACACACACACACACACACAGAGCGCAGCACTCTCCGCTGATGAGTTTTATATCGAATTAGAGATTAACGTTTGTTACGGGGGCCGAAGCAAAGGTAAACTCCTCGCCGGCTGATGTGTAGATAACTCAATCACCTCAACTAAATGTCAGACTTCGTTCAGAAACATTTACCTCAGCAGCCACCTGTTAATTCCTATTTAGCTGCACAGGACATATTGATTCAGACATCGATTGTAGCTGGAGTGGGCTGTCAGACAAACTCGTCCTAAAGTTTTCGCTAAACAGGATTAATAGATGGCGGCTGTAAAGGATTTTCTCTGTCTTTTTTTTTTCCTTCAAAGCGTCCATCCTTACAATGACAAAGAGTAGGATGCAACAATTTGAGGCAAATCCGCGAGCGAAACCTCCTCCAGGCAGGCTTAACCAACTCAATGGACAGATTTCGGAGGAGGGTTTAACGTGAATGCCTCGGGCTGTGTTTTTCCCGCTCTTTTAATCATCTTAACATGTGTTTATGACGACCATCATTAACTTAAGACTATCTTTAGCCAAAATGCTGTGTTGATGGAGGGCGTGGGCATATTTGAATAACCACCCTGGATCTCTGGAGGAGAATGGGATGTTACGGATGCGCACGTGCACTTGTCAAAAATGAGCAACAAAGGCTTTTATTGGGGGAAATTGCTGTCTGCAGGCGCTCGTGGAATATTGTAGAGAAGTTTGAGCGTTTGGCGTGTGGAGATAACAGCGTCTTTCATGCAGCGCTGGTGCTTTCACACACGGGTTTGGATGTTTCTGAAGGCCATCAAATGCTTCTGAAAGATCACAGAATGACCATTTGGCTTGTTTGTGGCCGCAGGGAAAGTGTTTATTTCCTGTTTGGGCTGACGAAAATGGGAGGGAAAGTGCTTGTATGTGAGTTATGAATGTGCTCAGAAATGAAATAAATATCAATGCAAGGATCTGATGTTTCAATGCAATAGTGCAAGAAAATGAATTGAGATTTATGGATGTATATGGGGTTTTAAAAGATTAAAATTAATATTCAGTAATATAATTATCAACTCTATCAGATGAGAATAAAATTTGAACTGAATCAAGCTGAATAATGACACTAACTTTGCAACATTTACATTTATTGAACTGAACTGAATCAACATTGAATCAGGGTTATTATCGTAAACTAAAACTATTAAAAACATTTCTGTTAATTCGCTGATTAAAAAAATGGCTGTTAATCAACTTCAATAAAATATAAATATTATCTGAAAAACTTTAAACAAAAATTAGAAATGTTGACTTGGCGATAAACTGAAATAAGTTTGTTAAAGCACTAAAATTATTAACTGGAAATAAAAAAATCTAAAATTGAAAAAGAAATACATATAAATAGCAATTAAAAAAACGAATAAAATGGCAAAAGCACATAACAAAAATATTAAAAAATTTAACTAAATTTAACATTAAAAAACAAAATATTAATAAATATAATAATAATAATAAAAAAATAACACTGCTTTTAATTAAATTGAGCTGAATTGAATTTGTTTCATAATTGATGAACTTTACAACATTGACACGCTTACAAACTTTAAACGAAAATTTGAAATGTTGACTTGGCGATAAACTGAAATAAGTTTAAGTTGAAGCACTAAAATTATTAACTGGAAATTAAAAAAAAGTCTAAAACTGAAAAAAAAAAAAATGTAAATCTAAATAGCAATATTAAAAAAAATAAAAAAATAAAATGGCAAAAGCATATAATTAAATTACTAAAAAAAATTAAACTAAATTTAACATAAATTTAATAAATAAAACTAGTAATAAAATGAAAAGTAATAAAACTAAAATAACACTGCTTTTAACTGAATTGAGCTGAATTGAATTTGCTGCTACTGCTGCTCTATAGATGAATTGAATTTTTCAACATTTACTGTCTTATTTTCCTATTTATTACTGCTTTGAAACAATCTGTATTGTATAAAGCGCTGTACGCTCTTAAAAATTAATTTTTTTTCACATCAATTCCATAGAAGAACCGTTTTTGGTTCCCCAAAGAACCTTTCAGTGATCCGTTCTCAAAAGAACCATGTTTTTTTCTCAGTATGAAGGACATTTTAATAATCTAAAGAACCGTTTTCCACTATGAAGAACCTTTTGTGCAATAGAAAGATTCTATGGATGTTAAAGGTTCTTAATGGAACCATCAATGCCAATAAAGGCATTTTTTATTTTTAAGAGTGTAGAAATAAACGTGACTTGACGTGGATATATGAGGTATCGGCGCAGGTCTAGCATGTCTGATAAATTAATGTAAATAAATATATGTTTGAGCATTCAGCTGTTATCACATTTTCATCAGCTGGATTTCAAGTAAAAACCTCTAGCGACTCTTAACCAAACATGAGCTCCGTTGAGTGAAACCAAAGAGCATTCTGGGTCAGATCAGAGCGATCTCTCCGGGGAGCGTGTTGATTGGCGCTGGAGCTCGGCGGAGAGCGTTTCCTTTGATTCGGCTCTGAAAGGAGCTGCGCTTGACCTGGAAAAGGCCAGTTAAGCGACCAGAAGTCGGACGGCTTTATTGCAGGTGGAAATGCTGACAGAACAAATGGGCCGCAATCAGAAGGGAGCCGTTTCCCGCCGATCCCACAAACTCAGGGAACAATTTCTTCTTTTAAAAGAGGACGGACCTGGATCAGCACACAACAGCCCTCTTTGGCAGCAGAACGATCTCGCTCTCACATTAAAAGCAATTTGTGTCGGGGAAAATTGTACATCACAGATGGCGCCCGCTTCGTTTCACTTGGCATAGTTTGCTGAAGTTATTTTCTTTCTTTCATCATTTGTTTGTGCCATTATGTTTTTCATCTGAGCTGATGCTGTCATATATCAATATGCATCTGCTATTACTTTAGATCGTTGTATTGATATGAATGAGTGCGTTCATATAATAATCTGCAACACATTTCAATTACTCTTAGTTTTTGTGAGTTTATATTTGTCTACATTGTGAAAAAGCTTTTTCAAAGTTGTAAATGTACAAGAAAATACAGTAACACTTCACAATGAGGTTCATTTGTTACAACTATATTACACTCTAACAAATGCTGGGTTAAAAACAAACCCAAGTTGGGTTGAATATGGACAAACCCAGTGAACTGGTTGTTTTAACCCAGCGGTTGAGTTGATTTAACCCAGCGAATTGGGTTGTTTTAACCCAGCGATTGAGTTGTTTTAACCCAGCGAATTGGGTTGTTTTAACCCATCGATTGGGTTGTTTTAACCCAGCGGTTGGGTTAAATGTTTGCCTAACCTGCTGGGTAGTTTTATTTAACCCAGCTATTGTTTAAAAATGACTATATGTCTGACTTAAAATGAACCCAAAATAGGTTAGAAATTAAAAATCAGAAACATAATTACTAGAGGCAACAAAAATAAACAAAAGGTGAACATTTATTAATAAGCAATTTAATAAATGTTTGTTTAATTATTGTTCATTAAACTTATTAATAAATGTTCATTTCCAACATATTTTCGGTTCCTTTTAAGTCAGACATATAGTCATTTTTAAACAATAGTTGAGTTAAATAAAACTACCCAGCAGGTTAGGCAAACGTTTAACCCATTCGCTGGGTTAAAACAACCCAATCGATGGGTTAAAACAACTCAGTCGCTGGATTAAAACAACTCAGTCGCTGGATTAAAACAACCCAATCGATGGGTTAAAACAACCCAATTCGCTGGGTTAAAATAACTCAATCGCTGGGTTAAAACAACTCAATCGCTGGGTTAAAACAACCCAATTCACTGGGTTAAAACAACCCAATTTACTGGGTTAAAACAACCCAATCGATGGGTTAAAATAACTCAATCGCTGGGTTAAAACAACCCAATTCGCTGGGTTAAAATAACTCAATCGCTGGGTTAAAACAACCCAATTCGCTGGGTTAAAACAACTCAATCGCTGGATTAAAACAACTCAATCGCGGGGTTAAATCAACCCAATTCACTGGGTTAAAACAACCCAATCGATGGGTTAAAACAACCCAATTCGCTGGGTTAAAACAACTCAATCGATGGGTTAAAACAACTCAATCGATGGGTTAAAACAACCCAATCACTGGGTTTGTCCATTTTCAACCCAACTTGGGTTGTTTTTAACCCAGCATTTTTTAGAGTGTATTATTAGTTAATGCACTGTGAACAAACATTTTTACTAACATTAGCAAACAAATGCAGTTAATGCGTTAGCTAATGTCAACAAACCAGATCTTGTATAGTGTTACCAGACCTTAATGTAAAGTGTTGCTGAACGTACAATACAATTTCACTTAATTCACTATGTTACTTTGTAATTAATTGTGAAATACATTTTTTTCAGTGTACAAATCTAATTTCAGTCATTTCAGCATGCCTCTTTATGCTTCATAAAAACATGCATGTATAAACGTTGAACCGGTCGTGACTCTATCGTGATGTGCATCGTATCGCATCGCTCAGATCAAAGCACGTCTCCGTCTGTCTCTGTGTTGTTCGGAGCGTGCAGCACTGCGGAGGAAGGATTCAGGCACGTAATGAGAAGAATAACAAGTCAGGAATGAAATTACATGGATCACGCAATGCAATAAGAGCCCCTTCTCTCTTGGAGAGCGTAAATAGGACGCCGCAGGGCCGCGAACGGCACACCGTCAGCCGCAGGTCTGCTGTTAATGACATCCTGCACATTTGCAGCGTAAAATAACCAACCGGCCTTCTGGGTAATTACATCCAGACATAGAGAGAGGATGGTGAATGTATGTGCAAATAAAATAACACAATTCAATTTATTTCAGTCCATTTTGTGATTAAGAAGTTGCTGAAGTATCAGTGTTTGAACAGTGCAAATCACATTCATTGCTTACGATAACATCTGAAACTTCAGACGCAGATGCAGAATTACTTCTGAAGTTGTTCAGTGATGATATTTGCTTCCGTAGAGACACAAGAGGGATTTTATCTTTCTTCTCAGAGAATGTTTTATCGCAGAACCACACGTGGAAATCTGGTGAAAAAGCTTTTATAAAATTATGTACACTTCCATTCAAAAGTTTGGGGTCCCTAAGATGTTTTTAAAAGAGTCTCTTCTGCTCACCAAGGCTGCATTTATTTGATCAAAAATACAGTAAAAATTGTGAAATATTTTTACAATGTAAATCAGCAGTTTTCTATGTGAATATATAGTAAAGTGTAATTTATTCTGTGATCAAAGCTGAATTTTCAGCATCATTACTCCAGTCTTCAGTGTCACATGATCCTTCAGAAATCATTCTGATATGATGATTTGCTGCTCAAGAAACATTTATGATTATTATCAATGTTGAAAACAGTTCATATTTTGGTGAAAACCGTCATACGTTTTATTTTCCAGCATTATTTGATGAATTGAAAGTTCAAAATAACAGCATTTATTTGAAATGGAATCTTTTGTTACATTATATTATATCACTTTTGATCAGTTTAATGCGTCCTTGATGAATAAAAGTATCAATTTCTGTGTATATCAGAATATTTTGCAATAAACTTAGTAGTTTTATATTGTACTATCATTCATGATTTGCATACATCATTCATGGGATGATTTTTTCTTTTAATAATGTTGTGATTCATCTCAGATCTGGTTCGTTTGGCTCTTTCCTGAAGAGTTTATGAAATCCCTGTGGAGTGAATGAATGTTAAAAATGTTTCCAGAACGAGAGAAGTGGGCGGTCGCTGTCGCGCTCTCTTCAGAAGCGTCGTGAGAGGTAGGCAGTTTGGAGAGGTGCATTATGGGAGGTGTTTGTTTGTTGTGTTTGAGTCTGAGCGAGCACAGCAGTTCCTGCAGTCAGTGCGCATCAGTCTCAGTGAACGTCAGGTGTGTTCGGCTCCACGACTGACAGCCAGACGACGCTCGCGCTTACCTCACCGCTAAAGTAAAGAAACACATCCATTACACTGATTAACTGTGCTTTAAAGTGGAGGCACAAACGTCACTGTCGCACACCCTCGTCTGTCCGTCTCCTTCCTGTCTGTTTCTTTTGCTTAGGCCAGAATCACAGATCATATATATATATATATTAGTGCTGTCAAAATTAGCGTGTTAACAGCATGTGATTATTTTTTTCAGCTTAATGTTAATGCAGCATCTATTTTTTTCTGTCATAATTTGGCTAGTGTTACATTATATGATCACGCTCTTATTCACACAAATGCTTTTAAACCATTCAAGCGCCACAAGACAAACGAGAACGGGTCGTCTGTGAATGTCGTGTCATGTGACACACACACGACTCGTGTGCAGAGAAAGATGCACGCCAGTAACGAGTTCTCTTTCGCGCTTGAACAAACAATAACACACAGAATTATGACAAAATGGCCGTCTTGTCGAGTATCCTGATAAGAGCAGTCTTACAGGATTAGTTCACTTTCATATAAAATTTTCCTGATAATTTACTCACCCCCATGTCATCCAAGATGTTCATGTCTTTCTTTCTTCAGTCGAAAAGAAATTAAGGTTTTTGATGAAAACATTCCAGGATTATTCTCCTTATATTCTTCAAAAAGCTCACGCTGTATGTCCTACGCCTTCCCTATTCTTCCCTAAAGAAAGACATGAACATCTTGGATGACATGGGGGTGAGTAAATTATCAGGAAAATTTCATATGAAAGTGAACTAATCCTTTAAATGAGTTAAATAAAGTTCACAAAGTTCTCAAACATTATGTTTGGCAGCGGCAGCTCTTAAAGTGACAGCAGCCTAATAAACCAGTTGCTGTGATGATGTTTATCAAAGAACAAAGAAGTTAACAGAGAAATTGTAGCTTTATTAAGGAATTATCTATATGTAGTTTACAGTTTATGCAGTAAAGTGTTTGATAACTTTATTCAATTTCTGAATAAAGAAAAAGAAGGATTTTGAGGAAAACATTCCAGGATTTTTCTCCATATAGTGGACTTCACTGGGGTTCAACGGGTTGAAGGTCCAAATGTCAGTTTCAGTGCAGCTTCAAAGAGCTCTACATGATCCCAGACGAGGAATAAGAGTCTCATCTAGAGAAACCATCGGCCATTTACTGAAAAAAATAAAAATTATATACTTTTTAACCACAAATGCTCGTCTTGCACTGCTCTGTGATGCTCCACGCATTACGTAATCATGTTGGAAAGGTCACGTGATGTAGGCGGAAGTACCGCGGTAGAGCGAAAAACTACATCTCATTTTCTCCTCCAACTTCAAATTTGTCCAACATCGTTTTTTACCTTTTTTTGTAAAGGTTGTTTGACTTAATCTTTGATGTTCACTTTGTAAACACCGGATCGGTACTTCCGCCTACATCACACGTGACCTTTCCAACATGATTACGTAATGCGTGGAGCATCACAGAGCAGTGCAAGATGAGCATTTGTGGTTAAAAAGTATATAATTTTTATTTTTTTTAGAAAATGTCTGATGGTTTCTCTAGATTAGACTCTTATTCCTCGTCTAGGATCATGTAGAGCTCTTTGAAGCTGCACTGAAACTGACATTTGGACCTTCAACCCGTTGAACCCCAGTGAAGTCCGCTATATGGAGAAAAATCCTGGAATGTTTTCCTTTTCGACTGAAGAAAGAAAGACATGAACATCTTGGATGACACAGACATTTTCAGTACACTTTCACAGTGAAGCTGTTTCTGTGTGCATGAATGAAAATATGCGGTGATTCTTCCATTAATCGGGCAGCCCTGCGCTATCTCCCCGCAGCAGATGGAAGTCAGAGCGACGCGGAGTTCAGAGTCAATGCGACGAGCGGTTGTTTGATCCGCTGGGTTTGTCATCCGCTCCCCACAAAAGGAAAAACAATCTGATTATGCACCTGGATTAGGCTGTAATGTAATCGCCTATTGTCGTCCCGAGTCGCTCAGATACTTGTGTTAGTTATTTCGAGCGCTTGTTTGTTTTGTTCTGTGAGCAAACCATTGCATATTTAACCACGGCACGTTATACATCTTTTCTTCGATGACGAGGTTTCTTTGACACCGCAGAAGGATTAGCGATAAATAAATTCCCTGAAAATGGAGAATGATTGTAATTACAGGCCTGATAATCTGAGATTAGCGTCTGTAGATTTGTCTTTTTGCATTATGAGTTTGAGCTGTGCATTACTGCAATGACTGAAGAGACTCGAGTGGATGTTATTCCTCAATGTAATCAAAAAAATGTGCATTATTATTATTAAAATGATGATAGCAGCTGATGTTTTTGCATTCGAGTTTGTGTAGAAGCAAAGTAATCCTGTAATTCGTTCTAGAGAGAGCTATAAACACAGAGGCCAGTTGGACGGCGGCGGCAGCAGAAGTTGGAAAGTTATAAACTCTGTTTCAGGAAGTCCACGTCTGTGGCGGCTTCTGTTCTCGACAGATGAATCCTCAGCCTTTATGACTCGCCTCGAACCCTCGCAAAGCCCGGCCCGGTGGAGCCGTCGTATGTGAAGCGCTGCGGATCGTGCCAGCAGTCGCAAGCTCACGCAAAGCAAACATGCTGCAGACATTTGTCTTGGCGCGCGTTAAGAGTCGAGCTCCGGCTGGAGGAATCTGAAATACTGCGAGTGGTTTGGAGAATAGCAGAGCAGTTGGGTAATTCGGATGAATCATGTCATGTGACTGAGCTGAGACGCCTTTGAGTTACTCACATATGTTTCCGTTCTCTGTGCATTTCTAATGCACTAAATCAAGTATGGAAACGGGGAAAAAAATCAGTAATTTCTCTTGTATATCACTGAAATAGACATCGCATTTGCTTAGTCAGGTGTCTGAGCTGGGTGATATAACTAACAGTATTAATCCATATGTCTTAATATTTATGTATTTACTCTTTTTAAGTCGGAGAAACCTTCATTTTGACTCAAGAGCTGTTGTGTCCAAGTAGATTCGCAAATATTTCATGCAAGATGCAAAATGTAATGAGATTAAAAATCATCACAAAACAGTTTTTCACAAAATTTAGATGAAAATATTTGTAAGAATGATCATTTTTATTTATAATATAATATTTATAATGATATTTAATGATATAATATTTACTTTATAATTTATATTGATATTCAATATTTACAATACACATATAATATTTATTTATTATATCGTATATTCTAGTTCAGGACACTGTTAATGAATATTAAATATAATATATATAATTAATATTCATTATTTTTTATTTATAAAATAATGTTTATTATTTTGTCATTATTTATATATAATTGTAATATATATATATTAATATTCATTTTTTTTATTTTTATTTTTTTAAATAATATTCATTTTATTTATATCATTATTTATATATAATTATAATATATATTATAATTAATATGATTATTCATTGTTTATTTTTATTTATAAAATTATATATATTATTATTATATATTATTTATTTTTGTTTATAAAATAATATTCATTATTTATTTATTTCATAATTATTTAATAAATATGAAATAAATAATGAATATCATAATTATTTGTATGATGTTTGATAATATAATAGTACATATTAAATCATATTAAATCATAGTATTTTAGTAGTTATTTAATATATTGTCCAGTTTTAGTTCATAGTAAAAGCAGGACCCACTTTGAGAAAGTCACTATAAATGTATAATATTTAGCAATATAATATTTATTTATTTAATCATGATAAATATGACAATATCTATAATATCCAATGATCACGGTATGTTTAATATGTATTTAATATATGTTCCTGCTCTAGTTCATCATAAAATCAGGACCCGCTGTAAAGACGTCATTATTCGTTTCTTTTTTCTTTCTTTCCTTCACTAGAGGGTCTTGCACACAAGCGGGTGACAGTCTTTTTCTTGACCCTCTTTTTCTTGGCAAGCCCATAAAATGGCCTTAAATCAGTGTTGTGAAAGAGCTCTGTGTTTTCATTTCGTCTTTTCTTTTCTCTGGACTCTCAAAAGCACTTGTCAGTGCGCTCAGATAAAGACGGGGTTCAGAGGTGACCGTACGCCCGAGAGCCGCTGAGACCGTCGCCATGGCAGCAGCGTTTTCATTCAGGCAGTGGCTGGGTAAGCCGGGGTCCTGCCGAGTCACGCAGCGCCACATGGCGAAGGCCCACGGTGCTTTGAGAAAAGACTCGTCCAGGGAGATGCGAGAGGATTTGAAACTATCTTCAGAGGATATGAAGACCGGCCCCGCTGGGGTCCTCGTCTATTGTGCTTCACTTCTAGTGGCTTTTAAAGAGACGCTTCAGCCAAAAATGAAAATACTTCCATCAGTTACTCACCAGTGATCCGGTCCAAACCCTGTGACTGACTCTCTTCTGTGGAACAAGAACGGAGATGTTTAGCAGAATGTTCATGTTGCTCTTTTCAGTTTCTTTATAGCCCTAAAGGATCCCATGAAGATCCTTTAACATCCATGAAATCTTTCCATTGCACAAAAGGTTATTTATAGTGGGAAAAGGCCCTTTAAATTATTGAAATGTTCTTTACAGTAAGAAAAACATAATATATATATATATATATATATATATCCACCCAACAGCGACTATATATGTGTATAGAGAGAGAAAGAGAGAGAGACTATTTATGTATTTACTTTTTTGTTCTTTGAGAGAAAGAAACTGTTTTCTGTTGACCAAAAGCATCTGAAGAATCTGAGTATTTTGAGAATATTATGATTTCTAAATATGACCAGGAGTTTGCTGTAAGTGTTTTTGTCGTGTGCTTGAGAAAGTTGCGTGTGGGCGAGTCTGAACACGCTGTGGCTGCTGGACGTTGGCGGTCGTTTTATTTCATTTAAGCGTCTCCAGAGAGACTGAACAGAACGCAGAGACAGAGATGCATGCGGTCCGTGACCTTTGACATTGGGCATAAACAACACATCAATCAGAGAGAGCAACAGAGAAACCAGAGGAGAATCTTATTGCTCAGAATTGTCTCATTTATGGCTCAGTATAGCGTCAGTAATTTACATGCAAGATAATTTAATGAGCAAAGTTTGAGCTCATATTGAGATTACAGGCTTTTGAAAGCAGAGTTCGAGATTGAGTTGATAGAGACGTCATCGTTCCTGTGGGAAGGTAAATATATTTGAGACGTTTGTGACTCTTTAGCTCTTCACTATCTAATTAGCCTCAGTTTTGGGGTTTGTTATAGTGCACATCTGAAGGGAAAACGAGTGCATTCATTATAAACAATATGCAATATTAATGAACCCACAACACAAACCCTGTGAAGACGCGTCGCTGGAACATTTCCATGCGTTTATAAACACCTCACAGTGAGTCCTGATGAAGATCACGTGGATTTATTTACCCTCTCATTGATATGAAATCAGTAAAATTCATCTTGAGACGTAAAAGAGCCGAATGGAGAAACATCCAGTCTAGAATGAGGTCAGTCCGTCAGTCTGAGCCGGTTTGAGCCGGTTTAATGTCCTGGACTAGTTTCTGCAACACTACTGTGCTTTCTGGCAGATTCTCAGCTATTAATATGTATTCATATTGATTTGGCACACATTTCCATATTTTTCTCTCTGCATATACGGTGTTTATGCCTCAGATTGATCGAATCTTTCATAACTTCTGTATTCTCCTTTGCTCTGTTGACTTGAGCAGATGAGATGTTAGGGTAATGATAACGTACGTGATGTTTGCTGCGCTGATGCTGCACTTCTGAGAATCACAGAAAACTGCTGCAAAAGCGTCTTCCACTCGGAGTCGTCTCCTGCTGTTCATCTCATCTCACGCTTTCCCTTCGTTTCTCGTTTTCTGTGTTTGCACACAGCAAGTGCGGCTTTGCCATTTCAGTGCTCAGCTCTCAGGACACGTCGGAAAATTATTTGAATTATTTGAAGTTTCTAATAGCAGCCGAATCAGACCAGTGCAGATCTTGTGAAGCTCTGTGTTGTGCTGCTGATGGTGTGTTTGTGCTGTTATGAGAGTCAGGGCAGGTAAACAAACCCAGGTGAGATCTAGAGACGAGTCACGCAGCGCCCTCGACCTTCAGCGTTAATTAGGACATCTGTGCATGTGTGCGGGACGTCCTGAGAGGATGATGCGTTACCTGACGCCGCTATTAATCACCTCGGCACACGCGTGCTCACTGTTTCTCTGTGTGTGTGTGTGTGTGTGTGTGTGTGTTTTCACCCACTCTGACTGTGATTTGGCTTTTGCATACTGTAATTTTTGCGTTTCCCACTGTGAAAAGAAAAGGTTGTATATAGATGCTTAAGTAATTACATTTTTAATTAATACTAAATAATTACTTTTGTTTTAATTCAGTTTTAATTTGAATTAAACTTAATGAATTAAACAGCTTGTAGATATACTTTATCACTAGAAAAATTGAAATAAACATGAAAGTATTATGCAACCATTTAATATATTTCTCCTTTTATAGAACCTTTTTGGCATAAACAATTCTTTAAAATTGAGTCAAGAACCCTAGAGTTCTATATAGAACTCCACTGAAGGGTTCTTTAAAATTGAGTCAAGAACCCTAGAGTTCTATATAGAACTCCACTGAAGGGTTCTTTAAAATCGATTCAAGAACCCTAGAGTTCTATATAGAACCCCACTGAAGTGTTCTTTAAAATCGAGTCAAGAACCCTAGAGTTCTATATAGAACCCCACTGAAGGGTTCTTTAAAATCGAGTCAAGAACCCTAGAGTTCTATATAGAACCCCACTGAAGGGTTCTTTAAAATTGAGTCAAGAACCCTAGAGTTCTATATAGAACCCCACTGAAGTGTTCTTTAAAATCGAGTCAAGAACCCTAGAGTTCTGTATAGAACTCCACAGAAGAGTTCTTTAAAATTGAGTCAAGAACCCTAGAGTTCTATATAGAACCCCACTGAAGGGTTCTTTAAAATCGAGTCAAGAACCCTAGAGTTCTATATAGAACTCCACTGAAGGGTTCTTTAAAATTGAATCAAGAACCCTAGAGTTCTATATAGAACTCCACTGAAGGGTTCTTTAAAATTGAGTCAAGAACCCTAGAGTTCTATATAGAACTCCACTGAAGGGTTCTTTAAAATTGAGTCAAGAACCCTAGAGTTCTATATAGAACTCCACAGAAGAGTTCTTTAAAATTGAGTCAAGAACCCTAGAGTTCTATATAGAACCCCAATGAAGTGTTCTTTAAAATTGAGTCAAGAACCCTAGAGTTCTATATAGAACTCCACTGAAGGGTTCTTTAAAATTGAGTCAAGAACCCTAGAGTTCTATATAGAACTCCACTGAAGCTGTTTTCTAAGAGTTTGGACTGTATTTTCTCAGCGCCTAGAATTCATTCAAAGATGAGTCTTTTGGCTTTAGCGTCCTGTCGGCTCTCCCACATGAAATAATAATAACTCTGCTGATTTCTGTGTGTGTTGTTGTATTATTGTTGTTGTATTATTATTATTTTGCCAGGGAACAGATCTGAGCTGCTCACGACTCAAACAAGGTTGTTTTTTTGTGAAATTGTTCCCAATTAACGTAATAATATCTTTGGCATGTGAATAATTCAGAAACGCAGCGCGGGAGATTCACAGTCGCATTTGCATTTGTGCCTCTGAATCTGTGGATTATAAAAGAGAAACAGCAGTGTTTTTATTTCTTTTGTTTTTTTGAAGTCTTTCATCTTGAATCGTAGCAGCTGCTGGTTTCTAAACCTCTGGTTTGTATTAAGCACAGATTAGGACTAGTTTCCAACAACCGACAAGTCTAGTTTGCGTGAAGAGAATCAAGGGCCGGTCGAAGGTAAACATGGCGCTTCATCTGCCAAAGTCTTCCTGTTCTGATCAGACTGAAGATTATTTAAATGCTGCCGTCATTTAAAGCAATTACTGCGCTCCATTAAATATTAATGCAGGTTTTTCCTTCATCCTCAAGCCGCGTTCAATCACATAGAGACATCTAACCATCATACACACACACACACTCACACAGCTGCTTCAAATTAAATTGATGTCAGCTTCTCTTGATGGAGCCACAAACAATAATTGGCTCCTAATGCTTCTGCCTATTTGTATAATGACCACTTATATTAATTTCCTTCATGAATATGAGCGCAGGAGTAGCTGCTAATCAGAGTCAGCGGCGCACCGGCTGGTGTCTGCTTTATACGCCCGTCCTTCCTTAACCACATGACAAGTGCAGGTTTGAATGGACTCATCTGTTTAACGCTGTACTCACTGTTATAATGTTTCACTGTTTTTACTGTATTTTTGATTGAATAAATGCAGCCTTGGTGAGACTTTCTTTAAAAAATATATATATTAAAAAAAAATCTCACTGACCCCTTCAGAACACCCTAGAAAAAATCTTCTTTTCTCTCATTTCTATGTACCTTTTCCAAGAGAGGTAGATAGAAACACTTTCTGGTGACTGACATGCAATTTCCTTCCGTTAATAAATGTGCCAATTATCGTTCTGAACGTCTCACTGACAATCAGACAATAACAAGCGTCTGTGTGGGAGCGAGAAATAGACAGTGAGCGGTGGGCTGACAAAACCCAACCCAAAAAGACTCGTCTCCCCCTGTGTGATAAATCCTGGAGTGCGTGTGTGTTTGTGTGCTTTTATAGATACGACACGTGTGTTGAGCTCCATATGGATTCACTGATCTTCAGCTCTATGTATAGCACGTAATTACACTTCAGACGCCCACACGAACTGCAGCTATTAGAGGAGCCATTGAGCTCACAGCATCAGTCCTGCACATCGGCCATTAGACGAGAGGAAGGAGACCTGAAAGACCATTTCACTGACTGCAGATCAGGCTATTAGCGCTAACTTAAGCCAAAACCGTAAAAGAATGAAATGCATGAAATATGTGAAGTTAAATATAATAAATGTGTAAACGCCACAATAAAGGTACAGAGAACAAAAAAGTAATAAGTTCCTGGTTGATGAGTGATGATCTTCCAGCTGTTTCAGCTGTGGCTCCTATTCTGTGGTGCACGGTAAATCAAGACCTGTCAATCTGAGCAATCAAACCAATCCAAGCACACTCTAGCTGTAAAACAGTGTCTGATTGGTCTCTACACATCGAGATGACAAGATGACTGACGAGACCATGGCGGAGGATTTGTTGCACAACAGAGCCTAAAAGCGTCTGATAAACGTCTTATCTTGTAGAATTTACGCTCAGCACCTCCGCTCCCGAAAGCGAAAGTAAAACGCGAGCGCTCATTCAAACACAATTTCAATACCCCGCATTTTGAAATACTGTGTAAAGCCGAGCTTCTAAGCTTTACAATGACTCCTATTTTGTGCTGGTTACAGTAGCGTGTTTACCCACCATGCAAAGCACACAATTGCATGGGGCCCCGTGGGCTTGGGGGGCCCCCACGATTTCTCCCGAGGGGGAGGGACGATCACAATTACTACCGCAGGGGGAACCGGAACGCGCTCGCAATTACCACCGTGTGGGGAACCGGAATGTGCTCGCGATTACTACCGCAGGGGGAACCGGAACGCGCTTGCGATTACTACCGCAGGGAACGGGAACGCGTTTGCGATTACTACCGCAGGGAACGGGAACACGTTTGCGATTACTACCGCAGGGGGAACCGGAACGCGCTTGCGATTACTACCGCAGGGGGAACCGGAACGCGCTTGTGATTACTACCGCAGGGGGAAGAAATGTTCTTTAAAATTGAATCAAGAACCCTAGAGTTCTATATAGAACCCAACTGAAGGGTTCTTTAAAATTGAGTCCATAACCCTAGAGTTCTATATAGAACTCCACTGAAGAGTTCTTTAAAATTGAGTCCAGAACCCTAGAGTTCTATATAGAACTCCACAGAAGAGTTCTTTAAAATTGAGTAAAGAACCCTAGAGTTCTATATAGAACTCCACTGAAGAGTTCTTTAAAATTTAATCCAGAACCCTAGAGTTCTATATAAAACTCCACTGAAGAGTTCTTTAAAATTTAATCCAGAACCCTAGAGTTCTATATAAAACTCCACTGAAGAGTTCTTTAAAATTGAATCAAGAACCCTAGAGTTCTATATAGAACCCAACTGAAGGGTTCTTTAAAATTGAGTCCATAACCCTAGAGTTCTATATAGAACCCAACTGAAGGGTTCTTTAAAATTGAGTCCATAACCCTAGAGTTCTATATAGAACTCCACTGAAGAGTTCTTTAAAATTGAGTCCAGAACCCTAGAGTTCTATATAGAACTCCACAGAAGAGTTCTTTAAAATTGAGTAAAGAACCCTAGAGTTCTATATAGAACTCCACTGAAGAGTTCTTTAAAATTTAATCCAGAACCCTAGAGTTCTATATAAAACTCCACTGAAGAGTTCTTTAAAATTTAATCCAGAACCCTAGAGTTCTATATAGAACTCCACTGAAGAGTTCTTTAAAATTGAGTCCAGAACCCTAGAGTTCTATATAGAACTCCACAGAAGAGTTCTTTAAAATTGAGTAAAGAACCCTAGAGTTCTATATAGAACTCCACTGAAGAGTTCTTTAAAATTTAATCCAGAACCCTAGAGTTCTATATAGAACCCCACTGAAGAGTTCTTTAAAATTGAGTCAACCCTAGAGTTCTATATAGAACTCCACAGAAGAGTACCGCAGGGGGAACCAGAACGCGCTCGTGATTACTACCGCAGGGGGACCCCGCCCCGTCCACTGTCGTTTTGCTTTTTATTTAAATAAAAACCATTTAATTCAGTTGGATAACGGTCACTTCAATCCCATCCAGCTCATCCAAAACGAGCTGCAGAGTCGTACAGTGCAGCAGAATCAGCAGTTCAGTGAGTAAGTGGCGAGATGACTGACGAGACCATGGCGGAGGATTTGTTGCACAACAGAGCCTAAAAGCGTCTGATAAATGTGTTATCTTGTAGAATTCCCTCTTAGCACCGCCGCTTCCTATTCACAGAGTATGAGCGATATCGAAAGCGAAAGTAAAACGCGAGCGCGCATTCAAACTTGATTTCAATACCCCGCATTTTGAAATACTGTGAAAAATCTCGTTCTCATCTCGAGTCTCATCTTGTCTTGTGAGCTAACTGTCTTGTCACACGCCTAATAGATATATATATCTGTTAAATATATAAAATAATGTTTTATTTTACTTAATTAGGAGAAAAGAAAACTATTAAAAATGCACAAGAAAATTTAAAATGAATATGGAAAATATAAAAAATAAAATCTATTTTAACTACTCTTTTAACCGGAGTATTTCATAAATGAAGGCGAGTAGTAAATGTGTAGGACTCTTGTTTGTTTCATGCAGCTCTTGACCGCCGTGAGTGTCTGGGAGAGTTTAAGTGATCACCTGCACCTTTATTTGCTCTCAATCACAAGCGCTCATGTTTATACTGATCTGAAATGCTGCCTTGAGTTCACATGTGACTCTGTTCTGCTTTCACCCACGATGCCCGGCACTTTACACTGTAAATGGATGGAGTGGAAAATCACTTTAGGTAACCCAATATCTGTCTGCTTCATTCTCTTGTTTCCTGGTAACCATCCCATTGCTTTGCTCCAGATGTACTGCAGTTCAGCTCCTCACTTACCGTCAGGAAGCTGCAGATGCGTTCGATGTTGAGCTTTTGCAGATTGAGAGGATCACATGAACTACTCTGATACATGGATTATTTGATTTAAATCAGAATGAGCTTTATCAATTCAATCATCAATTATCAGTTCCTTTTATAATAATCTTTTCTTTAGTTATATATTATTATTATTACTTCATTTGTTAAATATATTTAAAAAAGCTTTTATTGTTGTCGTTTTATTATTATTATTTGGAATTTAAATAACGAATTATTTTACATTAAATTATTATTATTATTTAAAATGAAAAATATAATTTTTTTATTGTTTTCTCTTGATTTTAGTTGTTTTCATGAGATTTGCTCATTAACTAAATAGCCCAATATAGTAAGTAAGTGTCTCTCAGGACTAAAGCGAGCAGGCGTCTCTCAGGGGCCGACGGCAAAACTACCAGCATCACCAGCGCAGCAGGAAACCCATCAGCGTCCCGCGTCACACATCTGCCATAAACACACACACTGATGGCCGTCTGAGACCCCCGCTTTGGTTTTGTTTGCCTGTTTGCTTTAGTAATTTGAGGGCCACATATAATCACCTTGGCAAGCCGAGTGCACAGTGGATTTGTGGGTAATCCTCATTGATTTTTTTTGTGTTCTCCGTCCCTCAACGGCACCATTTTGCTGATTACATCACGGGATTGTATGATAAAGCAACATCAACTCAATTGAATTTCATTCGCACCGTGTCGCGCAGCAGCTTATTGCTTCAGTTCTGGATCCGTCCAGTCGGGAACGGATCGTCCGGTGATATCCGAGCACCTCGGGATTATTATATATCTGTGCATATGCCAGAGTGACCGCTCGACCCTTAAACACACACACCCGCACGACGTCCAGCTCATTAAATATTAATAAACAGTAATGGAAGACAATAAAAAGGAAAATTGCACATCATATGCAATACTTTGTTTTTATCAGCAGACGAGTCCTTTAATGAGAGCAGGAAGCCATCAAGTCAAATGTTATTTTTAGAGCCAGCATAAATCAAATTATGAGAAATAATTTATCATTCTCTGTCTTAATTTCCCACAGAATTCAGACGCCTCCGCCCCGTCAGTGTGTCTTTGTGTTGTTTATTATGCATTTTAGCTCATTTGATGATGATTTTAGCTCTAGTTAGACTGCAGTACTCTCTGCAAAGCTTCTACCCAAAATCATACTTTATTTTATTTGCTAAGGTTTTGGAGTGGTTTGCTGTGAAAAGAGTCATGCATCCTTTCATAAACCTCAAAATGACCTGTGATTGGTCAGTCGTCTTCCTTCCTCTGCTGATCTCAGGTCTGTCCAAGTGCTCTCACGAGACCAGTGAAAGGAGAGCGTTTGATCATCTGCTGTTCCTTCTTGCCAAAACTGAGAGGAAGATCTGCATGATTTACAGTCATATAGCTTTAAAACAGTCACTTTCCTTCGCAGATGTGACCTCGGGTTCAATACTGAGGCCATTTGGAAATGGGAAACTCATAATAAAAGGTCAAAGAGCCTGAAAGCACTTACAGAAACACTGTTTTTACTTCACATCAGACTGCATGATTTTGTTGAGAGGAAATAAAGCGAGAATGTGATCGATATTGACGTTTTATGGAGCCGTTTTCACACACATCAACGCTTCTGCGTTTATTGAAACGTAAGAGGGAAATAAGAGGAAACCTGCCTTTAAATCTGTCACCCTGATTTATAGATTCTGACTGGATTAACGTCTGTTCCTCCAGGCGCTCGTGTGTCTAAACCCTGTGTGTGTGTTTGTAGGTGGAGTGGCTGAAAAACGAGGAGATTATCGACCCCGCGGACGACAGAAACTTCTACATC
>NC_067229.1:49268704-49291204 GCF_019924925.1 Ctenopharyngodon idella | reverse complement strand
ATTCTGACTCTTTTCTTAGTATTCCGAATTTATTTCTCACATTTCCAAGTTTATTTCTCACAATTCTGAGAAAAAAAATCAGAATTGCAAGTTTTGACAGGAAAAAAAGTTAGATTTGTGAGATAAAAAGTCGCAATTACCTTTTTTAATTTTTTATTCCGATGTGGAAACGAGCTTTCGTACTTATCTTAGACATTTTTTGTGTAAGGATGTTTATATAGTTTTCCTAGAACTTTGCAGTGTCCTTCTGTCCACTGCTGCTGCTAATCTTATTTTTCTCTCGTCAGAAGAGTGTTCTCATCTAACAGATTGGGTTGAAATAGATGTTGGTGTCGGAGAAACAATATGTGCCTTTGTCGGTCACGTCAGCCGCAGTGTAAATATAGCCTGTGAGATGTGATACTGGATGTAATGACTCCACTCGCAGGCCAGCATTCAGCAGCTATATTTAAAATAATGATAAGGGATTATATCGTACTTACAGAAAGTTTCATAATTGCTCCACGTCTATGATTACTATGATTTGGACCCTATTTTAAAAAGCACAGGAATCACAGAGGGAGAAAGAGAGGAAAATCACAGCCGCTCAGACTCTTTCTCAGCTGTTTTTCTAGTGAAGGCAATTATACGTGTTGACAAGCAGTTTTATGATTCTTCAACTCTTTCAGAAGATGTTTTAAACACATGTAAGTGGGAAAACAGAAAATATTTTTTCTGTACTCATTCATTAAAAATGATCTGTAATCATTTACTCACTCTTGTGTCATTCCAAAACCATAGACTTTCTTTCTTCTGTGAAACACAAAAGAAGTTGTTTAGCCGAACGTTCACGCTGCACTTTTCTATGCAGTAAAAGCAGATAGTGAGCGTTCAGGCGAAATCTGACCTAAACAATGAATAATATATCAATATTTCACGGATTTAATGCTTTTTCTATACAAAAAGTTCTGTTGGATGTTTTCCACTAGACTTTTTACCCAAGTGTGACAGATTAGATTCATCTCGCAATCGCTATTTCATAACAAAGAAGTCAGAATTGCGAGTTATCAAGTTGGAATTGTGAGTAATCAAGTTGGAATTGCGAGTTATCAAGTCGGAATTGCGAGATAATAAAGTCGGAATTGCGAGATAATAAAGTTGGAATTGCGAGTTATCAAGTTGGAATTGTGAGTTATCAAGTTGGAATTGCGAGATATAAAGTCGGAATTGAGAGTTATCAAGTTGGAATTGTGAGTTATCAAGTCGGAGTTGCGAGATAATAAAGTCGGAATTGCGAGATATAAAGTTGGAATTGTGAGTTATCAAGTTGGAATTGTGAGTTATCAAGTTGGAATTGCGAGATATAAAGTCGGAATTGCGAGTTATCAAGTTGGAATTGTGAGTTATCAAGTCGGAGTTGCGAGATAATAAAGTCGGAATTGCGAGTTATCAAGTTGGAATTGCGAGTTATCAAGTTGGAATTGTGAGTTATCAAGTTGGAATTGCGAGATATAAAGTCGGAATTGCGAGTTATCAAGTTGGAATTGTGAGTTATCAAGTCGGAGTTGCGAGATAATAAAGTCGGAATTGCGAGTTATCAAGTTGGAATTGTGAGTTATCAAGTCGGAGTTGCGAGATAATAAAGTCGGAATTGTGAGTTATCAAGTTGGAATTGTGAGTTATCAAGTTGGAATTGCGAGATATAAAGTCGGAATTGCGAGTTATCAAGTCGGAATTGCGAGATATAAAGTCGGAATTGGGAGTTGAAGTCAGAATTGGGAGTTATAAAGTTGCAATTCTGTCTTTTTTTCTCAGAATTACGAAATATAAACAATTGCATCTTATAAAGTCAGAATTGTGAACAAAAAGTCAGAATTGTGAGATAAAAAGTCGCAATTACCTTTTTTTTATTTTTTATTTCATGGCAGAAACAAGCTTCCACAGTAGTCTATGTAGTAAATGCAAACAAAGGTGAATAAAGCGACACTGAGCTCAAAGGCGGGTCAGTGCTTTGTTACTGTCCATCACTGGAAGTACAGATGACAAAGGCTTTTTCCTTTTCTCCAACAAATCGGTGGGAAAATCCAAAGCGTTCCAGCTGTGGTCAGGATGAGGATCTTTTTCCGTTGCTGTTGTAAGAGACGTGTTTTTCTGTTTAGTGCATCCAGTGAAACAGTAACTTGATTCTCTGCTGTTTGGCTTTGATTATACATGCAGAGGTTGTGAAGGCCAGAGGAGATTTGAGACGAACCGTTTCCCTCTTCTGAAGCGACGCGTCCGTGTTTATCTGCTAATCCTCCCTTCACTCGTCTGCCAGCTGAAAATGAGAACGCAGCTGCAGTTTGGAAATGCAAAAACAAAAACGTTTCCTCAGTAAGAAATGTTTGTTGAGGGCGAAACAGAAAAAGCAGCAAGAGCGTTTGCTTTAATAAATGTTGAGTTTCATATTCATTTTGATTAGGTCATGAAAATGAAATGGCCAGGGGTCGTGGAGATGCAGAGCTGATTGAATCAAAAGTCGTTAATGATAATCAGGAATCTAATTACCAGTTTCATTTTGGCGTGTAAATGATGAGCGAGTGTATTGATCAGAGTCTCGGAGGAATCATCTGTCTGAAGACTCCAGGAATGATTCTTCATCAGTTTTACCAGCTCAATTTCAATGCATCATAATGCAATAAAACACAAAATGTTTATTTATTTGACTTCAGAGAAAACCATGATTTTGCTTTGGTGCATGTCCTAAAACAGTATTATACTGCCAAAAATTATTATACTTCTCTTGTTTTCCAGCACAAATATCTAAACATTCTTAAATCAAGATACATTTACTGGAGAAGCAAAATGACTGAAGATATTAAGTGACTTTATGCTTAAAACAAGAACAAATATTTGCCAGTGAGGTCAGAAAAATCAACTTGTTTTCCCTTTGAATTAAGATGATTTTTCTGACTCAACTTTCAGATATTTGTTCTTGTTTTAAGCTCAAACTCACTTCATTTTCATTAAACATCTTGCTTCTCCAGTAAATTTATCTTGATTTAGATATTTGTGAAATTTAAGTCAAAATTATGACATAAGTTGAAATTCTGACTTAAAAAGACAAAAACATTATTTCAAGAAGTCATAAATATGACACAAAAAGTCAAAATGATGACGTCGAAATTGACATCAAAATTATGGCACATCTTAATTATGACATTAAAAAAGTAGAAACTGGCATGTCAAAATTATGACTTCAAAAAGTCAATTATGACAAAAAGTTGAAATTATGCCAAAAAACAAAAGTCAAAATTGACATGTCGAAATTATGACACAAGTCTTAGTTATGACATTAAAAAAGTAGAAATTGACATCAAAATTATGACTTTAAAAAGTCATAATTACAACAAAAAGTTGAAATTATGACATACTAAGTTGAAAAGTCTTAATTATGACATTAAAAAGTCGAAATTAATGTAAAAAGTCAAAATCCTGGCTTATAACTGACAAAAAGTCGAAATTCTGACATACTAAATCAGAATTATGAAAGTTGAAATTGATATGTCAAAATTGACACAAGTCTTAATTATAACATTAAAAAAGTAGAAATTGACATAAGACAAAATTATGACTTTAGAAAGTCATAATTATGACACAATATGACATACTAAGTTGAAATTGGCATGAAAAGTCGAAATTGACATACAAAGTCAAAATTCTGACATACAAAGTCATTTGTTAGATAAAAAGTTGACAAAATTGACGTCATAATTATGAAAAAAGTTGAAATTATGGAAAAAAAAATGTCTGCCACATAAAAAAAAAAGTCTTAAGACATACTAAATCAGAATTATGAAAGTCGAAAATTACAAAGTCATTTGTTAGATAAAAAGTTGACAAAATTGACATAATGTGTCATAATTATGACAAAGTAAGTCAGAATTTCAACTTATGTTAAGATTTTTTTTTTCTTACATAACGGAAATTTTTTCCTCATAATTTCGACTTTTTTATCTCATAATTTTGACTTTTTAAGTAATTTCATTATGTTGTTGTTTTTATGTGGTGGAAATTTTTAATCTTATAATTTTGCTTCTCGTTTTCCAGTACAAATATCTAGACATTCTTAAATCAAGATACATTTACTGGAGAAGAGAAATGACTGAAGATATTATGTCTTGAAAAAAAGTGACTTTATGCTTAAAACAAGAACAAATATTTACCAGTGAGGTCAGAAAAATCAATTGGCAGATATTTGTTCTTGTTTTAAGCTCAAACTCACTTCATTTTCATTAAACATCTTGGTTCTCCAGTAAATTTATCTTGATTTAGATATTTGTGAAATTTAAGTCAAAATTATGACATAAGTTGAAATTCTGACTTAAAAAGACAAAACCATGATTTCAAGAAGTCATAAATATGACACAAAAAGTCAAAATTATGACGTAAAAAACAAGTCGAAATTGACATCAAAATTATGGCACATCTTAATTATGACATTAAAAAAGTAGAAACTGGCATGTCAAAATTATGACTTCAAAAAGTCAATTATGACAAAAAGTTGAAATTATGCCAAAAAACAAAAGTCAAAATTGACATGTCGAAATTATGACACAAGTCTTAGTTATGACATTAAAAAAGTAGAAATTGACATCAAAATTATGACTTTAAAAAGTCATAATTACAACAAAAAGTTGAAATTATGACATACTAAGTTGAAAAGTCTTAATTATGACATTAAAAAGTCGAAATTAATGTAAAAAGTCAAAATCCTGGCTTATAACTGACAAAAAGTCGAAATTCTGACATACTAAATCAGAATTATGAAAGTTGAAATTGATATGTCAAAATTGACACAAGTCTTAATTATAACATTAAAAAAGTAGAAATTGACATAAGACAAAATTATGACTTCAAAAAGTCATAATTATGACACAATATGACATACTAAGTTGAAATTGCCATGAAAAGTCGAAATTGACATAAAAAGTCAAAATTCTGACATACAAAGTCATTTGTTAGATAAAAAGTTGACAAAATTGACGTCATAATTATGAAAAAAGTTGAAATTATGGAAGAAAAAAAAAATGTCTGCCACATAAAAAAAAAGTCTTAAGACATACTAAATCAGAATTATGAAATTTGAAAATTACAAAGTCATTTGTTAGATAAAAAGTTGACAAAATTGACATAATGTGTCATAATTATGACAAAGTCAGAATTTCAACTTATGTTAAGAATTTTTTTTTTCTTACACAACGGAAATTTTTTCCTCATAATTTCGACTTTTTTATCTCATAATTTTGACTTTTTAAGTAATTTCATTATGTTGTTGTTTTTATGTGGTGGAAATTTTTAATCTTATAATTTTGCTTCTCGTTTTCCAGTACAAATATCTAGACATTCTTAAATCAAGATACATTTACTGGAGAAGAGAAATGACTGAAGATATTATGTCTTGAAAAAAAGTGACTTTATGCTTAAAACAAGAACAAATATTTACCAGTGAGGTCAGAAAAATCAATTGGCAGATATTTGTTCTTGTTTTAAGCTCAAACTCACTTCATTTTGATACGTTTTTCGTTCTGTCTTCAGTCATTTCTCTTCTCCAGTAAATGTATCTTGATTTAAGAATGTTCAGATATTTGTGCTGGAAAACGAGACAGAAACACTGAGGAAGAAAGTCAGTTTCTGCAGCGTACCGTGGCACGTTCTCTTGGTGGTCGAGTGATTTTGTTGAGTTGTTAACTGAGCTTTTAAAGCAGCTTTCAGGAAATGCCATGAAGCCATTTGAATCTTCCTATTTTCCTCGTGAAATGCATTGTGGGAGCATTACTTCTGTGCAGATTGATGGCTAGTTTGTGGGGAATATAAAACCCATAACGTTATAGATTTAGGCTCACTTCCCTTGATTGATTTTTTCCCCTTTCTCCAGCTAAAAGGGTGAAACCACTTATGTGCATGCTAATGACCGCTTCACTGGGCGTTTATCTGGAATCCACATCATCTGAAAGCTCACATTATTGCAAATATCATTGGACATGAATTACACTTGATACGTGAACTCACCTCGTCCAGCAGAACCGTGAGTTCATGCCGTTAGGAAGCATTTACGGAGCGTTAATGGCACTGCGATCTTCCAGTGTGAGTTTGTAATGTGCTGAGAGAAATGATTTGCTTTTTGAGTTTGTAAAGTGCTCAACTTGTGTTTCAGGTGCAGGTCAGATTGAATTTGAAGTCTTATTCTCGATTTGGCTCTTTAGCTGAGAATCGAGCGCTCGATCGGCTCGTCCGCTGTGTTTGTGTGCAGCTTCGGCTGTCTTACTTTGTTATGATGTTGCTTTTCTGGGCTTTGGTTACTTAACGCACAGACAGATGACATTTTCTTGACATATCGATCCGCGGAAAGGGCACGACAAACACAAGGGCAAACACCGGCTTTTTCTTCTCCCAGAAAATAAATCTTGTGCAAATTTTTTGCAGTATGAAACCTAATATTTGCACCATTCTGTATCATATGAAGCAACAGAAACAGCAATTTCTTTCTTTTTCATCTTCATTTTGGGCTGTAATGTGACCTGAACATCTGTTTGTGAGATTGACTGGGTCATTTCAGGAAGACGAACAGCAGACAGGTCAAAGGTCACATGAGTTCCTCGCAGCACAACATCTCTGTCCATTACATGCACACAAAAACACTCCATCCATCAGAGCATTGATTATCTGTCCATCGATGGATCTACCTGCCTGCCTGTTTGACTGTTTTCTGCATCCAGCAGTGACGTCTGTGTCGTCTTTTGTTCGTGTCTGAAGCTTTTTTGCAAATTCATTTATGCCCCACTATTCTTTATCAGTAGGAATCCTGTTTTCGCCACATATGAATTATCATAATTATAGAATTACCATAATTGTGACATAAAAAATGCCAAGTATGGTATGCCAAGTCACATTTATGAGATTAAAAGTCAAAATTATGGCAGTCATAATTACCAAAAAAGTCGAAACTGGCATAAGTCAAAATTACAACTCAAAAAGTAATTATAACATGAAAAATTTGAAATTATGACATAAGTTGAAATTCTGACTTAAAACGTTGAACCCGTGATTTCAAGAAGTCATAAATACAACACAAAAATTCGAAATTATGACATTAAAAATTATCAAAATTATAAAAGTAAAAGTAGAAATTGACAAGTCGAAAATTGCATGAAAAGTCTTAATTATGACAAAAAACAAGACGAAATTGACATGTCGAAATTATGACACGTATTAGTTATAACATTAAAAAAGTAAAAATTGACATAAGTCAAAATTATGACTTCAAAAAGTCATAATTACGACATAAAAATCATGACATACTAAGTGGCACGAAAAGTCATAATTATGCCATTAAAAAGTCAAAATTCTGACATACAAAGTGATTTGTTAGATAAAAAGTTGACAAATAAAGTCATAATTATGAAAAAAGTTGAAATTATCAGAAAAAAATTCTGCCACGCAAGAAAAAAACGTCTTAACACAAAAAGTTTAAATTCTGACATACTGAATTGGAATTATGAAAGTGGAAATTGACATAAAAAGTCGAAATTCTGATATACAAAGTGATTTGTTAGATAAAAAGTTGACAAAATTGACACAAGTCATAATTATGAAAAAAGAAAGCCATAATTTCAACTTTTTTATGTCGAGACTTTTTTTCTGACGTGGCGGAAATTTTTTCTCATAATTTTGATTTTTTTTTTTTTTTTATCTCATAATTTCTACTTTTTATGTCATTTCATGATTTTTTTTTCTTATGTAGTGGAAATTTTTTATCTCATAATTTTGGCTGTTTATGTCAATTTCGACTTACATAATCAACTTTTTTTCTTACATGGCGTTTTCTCTCATAATTTCGACTTTTTAAGTCATTATTTCATGGGGTTTTTTTCTAATGTGGTGGAAATGAGCTTCCGTAGGAAATGCATCAGTGCGGGAAAGTAAACTACAGCATGGAAGCTTTTCATTGAAACAGGCCTGCGGCCGAATGCGCTCTCTCTCTCTCTCTCGATATGCAGATATGCTTGCGTCGTTGGGGTCCGTCGGCCTCTGGAGTCAGTGCGGATGTGATTTAAGGCCGTTCCTCATGCTACATTAGCGGGCGTCTCTCCTCTAATAGCGTCCAGCTCCCAGAGTGCAGCAGAGAGGCCGATTCCTCTTGTCCGTGTGTCAGATGTGAGGCTGCGAGTGCTTTTGACTCATTGACTCCACGACTGTTTATCAGCTTAAAACGATCCATCCCGCTCGCTCGTTAGTCCTAATGAAGCACTAAAACGCGGCTGACGGATGGTGCCGTTCCCTCGCGCGTCTGCGGCCGCCTCGTTTGTCTGCAGAAAGAGTCCAGGAGAGGGTGAAAGTGACACCAAATGGAGAAGAATCGCCCTCGGTCGCCGTCATCGCTCATGTCTTTGTTTGGCTTGTTTGATTTTGTTCAATCCGATTGTGTTGAATTTGATTTTCATCCCTCACCCTCCATCCCTCCCTCTCTCCCAAAGGTTCCTTATATCAGAAGTCCTCCGAACACACAGACAAGAGCAATGCTCTGCCACATCCATGTGAGTCCTTCATTTCATTGATTTCTGTTTGCATGTCTCCAAACCTTCCTCATTTCCTCCTTTTTATTCTTTTTCTCCATTCATACCATCTCTCTTTCACTCTCGAGAGTCTTTCAGTGCTGAAAACAGCTTAAACTAGTCTAAGGTTGTTTGGTCTGTTTTGCTGGTTTTAGAGGGGTTTTGGGCTTGTATCAAGCCTGAGCAACCATCTAAATCAGCTTAGACCAGCAAACAGACCAGACTGGGTGATCAAACCACCGTAGACTAGATATTGGTGGTTTGCTGATCTAAGCTGGCTTAGATGGACTCCCAGGATTGATACAGACCAGATTACGTAACCTAGACAGTCTAAGGTGGTTTGGTCACCAAATCTGGTCTGTTTTTTGCTGGTTTTAGAGGGGTTTGGGCTTTTATCAAGCCTGGACGACCATCTAAATAGGCTTAGACCAGTGAAATAGACCAGACTGGGTGATCAAACCACCGTAGACTAGAAAGTCTAAGTTGGTTTGCCGTTCTACACTGGACTTCATGGCTTGATACAGACCAGACTACGTGACCTAGACAGTCTGAGGTGGTTTGGTCACCTAGTCTGGTCTGTTTTGCAGGTTTTTATGGGTTTTGGGGCTTGTATCAAGACTGGGAGACCATCTTGGACCAGCAATCTGGTCACCCAGTCTGGTTGGTTTAGGTGGTTTTTGAGGTGTTTGGGGTTTGTGTTGAGCCTGGGCGGCCAACTAAACCATCTTAGAAAAGCTTAGACCAGCAAAATAGACCAGACTGGGGGACCAAACTACTGTAGACTAGAGTCTAAGGTGGTTTTCTGGTCTAAGCTGGCTTAGATAGACTCCCAGGCTTGATACTTGACTACGTGACCTAGACAGCCTAAGGTGGTTTGGTCACCTGGTCTGGTCTGTTTCCCAGGTTTTTAAGGGTTTTGGGGCTTGTATTAAGACTGGGAGACCAGCTTAGACCAGCAATCTGGTCTCCCAGTCTGGGGTGCGTTTCCTGAAAGCATCGTTGGTGAACCGTGGTCGTAAGTCCCATTGAACTCTATTGGTAACTACGGAACTTGCGACCATAGTTCGCTTTGGGAAACGCACCCCTGGTTGGTTTAGCTGGTTTTTGAGGTGTTTGCGGTTTGTGTTAAGTCTGGGTGACCAACTAAACCAGCTTAGATAAGCTTAGACCAGCAAAACAGACCAGACCGGGGGACCAAACTACTGTAGACTAGAGTCTAAGGTGGTTTGCTGGTCTAAGCTGGCTTAGATGGATTCCCAGGCTTGATACAGACCAGACTACATGACCTAGACAGTCCAAGGTGGTTTGGTTGCCCAATCTGGTCTGTTTTGCTGGTTTTGAATGGTTTTGGGACTTGTATCAAGACTGAGAGACCAGCTTAGACCAGCAATCCACCTTAGACTGTCTAGTCTAAGGAGGTTTGCTCACCCAGTCTGGTTGGTTTACCGGGTTTTTGGGATTTGGGACTTGTGTAAAGTCTGGGAGAACATCTAAGCCAGTGTAGACCATCTAACACCAACAAACCACCTTAGACTGTCTAATCTAATGTAATTTGCTCGTCAAGTTTGGTCTGTTTTGCTAGTTTTATAGGGATTTGGGACTTGTGTAAAACCTTGGAGAACATCTAAGCCAGTGTAGACCATCTTACACCAACAAACCACCTTAAACTGTCTAATCTAAGGAGGTTTTCTCACCCAGTCTGGTCTGTTTTGCTGATTTTTAGAAGGGTTTTGTGCTTGTGTTAAGTCTGGGAGAACATCTTAGACCAGTTAAGACCAGCTCAGACTGGTTCAAGCTGCATCCATCTGCTTATTTACAATATTAATCCTTCATACCACAAATGTAAAGGAGTATTTCACCTAAAATGGACAATTCTGTCCTCATTTACTCACCCTCATGTCGTTCCAAACACAAAAAAAGATATTATGAACATGCAATGAAAGTCAGTGTGGTGTTCAAATAGAAATTATGTATTTAGTTTTCAGTATGAAGTCATACAGGTTTGCAACAACATGAGGGTGAATAAATGTTGACAGAATGTTAATGTTAATAAAATCAACTATAAAACAGTTCTGCAGTGTGTGTGTGTGTGTGCGTGTGTGCGGCTCTTCTCCGGCCTTGAAGCCCTGGGCGTCTCTTTCACACATGGCTGCTGTGATCGCCGGCTGAGGAAATGTGTCTGTCTCTCGCCCGCCTCTCCAGTGCAACCGCTCAATAATCCTTTTCATTTCCACCCTGTTTTCTTCTCTCTCTCCTCGCGCTCTTCTACCTTCAGTCCCTCATGTTCAAAGAAGCGTATTAATCTCAGCGATACATTTTAATGCTCACCCCTGGTGAGTGTGCCGCTTTATCATCAAAGTCCGAGCGGCGGACGGAAGGGTTGCACGGGTAGATGATATCGCCGGACTTTCATCATTCCGGCTCGATTCGCCGCGTCCATACGGACCCGAATATGAGCGGCTTTATGATCCTGCAGAGAGTCATCATTTACCCTGATATCTTTGTTAAAGATGGAAGTTTATGAATAATACAGAAGATCCCTCTGTTTGCAGAGAAATGAGGGAGTATCCATGTCAGCCGACTGACCAGGAATAGATGTTCGCATTTTCTCGCCACGCGCACAGGTCGGGTCTCTCTCGCTCATTTGGGATGCGGTGCGAGTGCGACCGTGTCAAAGTGGCCTCGCGTGGAAACGCCGGCCAGCCTTCGGGCTTAGAGTCTGGCAGATAATCAAACCCCGTTAGCCGGCCTCTCTTCGCCCCGCGGGCTCCCTGAGATCACAGGCCGATCGATAGGATCAGTTCCTCTGCGCTCATGACCGTATCCCAACCCTGAACCCTTGCTGGCTAGAAAACAGGTCGACTGAACCGTCCTGGAGAAACTGAGGTCTTAAAGTCACCATGAAATGTTTTTTTGTTAAGGAATATTGCAGGATTTATTATAAATGATTTATCGGTGCACATCATTATTGTGTTAAATTCGTGTTCCTCATAATCTTGAATCAGAATATCTTCTCCTCCCTCTTGCAGCATCTCTTCTCTTCTCTGATGACGAGGGCGGGGCAACCTGTCACTCACATGAGATCCACCAATAGCAAACCACAACCATCCAATCAATTCCTCACAGACAAAATCAAGCCCTGCCCTACATTTGTTCTTGTTTGAGAAGCGTTTCACTCGGATATACGACACTATATACAGGAAGAAAAGATTAGCGCAACTTCCGTTTTGTGATGACCTTAAATGGGAAAGTCATAAAGGTTTGAGTTTGGGTCGCTTATTTGACGCAACATGAGCCAGAATTCTTCCCAAACTTGTAAAAAGCGCTTATAAACCGGCTGTTTTCAACAAAAGAGAAGGTTGTCAGCCAAAATAAAAACTTGATGTTTGAAAATGAGTATTATTAAATTTATTAAAATATTAAAATATCATTTAAATATTAGTATAATTTTGCTGTTGTATTGTAAATTAAAATTATTATTGTATTATTTTTCTTAAATACTTGCTTTATTTCACAGTGAAATATTGCAACATTAATATTTCTTATTTTGATTAATAAATATTTATAAATAAATAAATAAATATTTAATAATAATAGTGATGATAATGAAATATTTTTTCTTAAATTACAATAGTAATATTTCTTATTGTGTTTACTGTTTTTATTTAGTGATAATAATAACCATAATAATAATTATTATTATTATTAACAACAACAACAACAGTAATCATTAGTAATATTTTGTATTTTGTTTAATACATTTTTTTGCAATAATAATCAAAAAAAATTCTTAAATTACAATAGTAATATTTCTAATTGTGTTTACTATTTTTATTTAGTGATAATAATAATAATAAAATTCTTAGATATTTGCTTTTTATTTCACATTGAAATATTGCAACATTAATATTTCTTATTTTGATTGATAAATATTTATAAATAAATAAATATTTAATAATAAGAGTAATGATGATTATTATTAATAATAATAATGAAATATTTTTCTAACATTACAGTAATAATATTTCCTATTGTTTACCATTTTTAGTGATAATAATAACAACAACAATAATTATTAAAAACAATAATAATAATAATTTATAAATATTTGTTTTTTATTTTACATTAAATTTTACAACAGTAATTTTTTTTATTTTATTTAATAGTTTTTTTGTAGTAGTAATAATAATAATAATTTATAGTGGTATTAATATATAATTACAAAGTTGTTGTCCAAGATAGTGCAAACCTACAAACAAACAGCAAACCTGCAGCTTTAATCACAACCACACTTTTTATCAGAAAAATCATAATGAAATATTTTTTCCCAAATCATGCAGCCGTACTCTCAAACCTTGCGTTTACAATCGCAAACATCTTTGTGTTCATGTAAACCTGGTGTTTTCATGTGCGTCAGACGGGTCAGAGCGTCTGGTTTTAGAGGGCAGCGTTCACATTAGTGAGATTAATTTGGAATGTCACAGTGATTAAACTCAACGAGGGGCCGTGCAGCGCTGATCGTGACATTGATTGCTGCTACCTTTAAGAGCGCAGCAGCTGCAGACACACACACACACACACACACACACTGCGTCCAGCTTCACTCAGAGGACAGGCGACACACAGGCGTTCAGTTCCTGTATCTCGTCTGAATTAAAGCTCTTTCTCTTTAAGCACAGCAGGTTATTACTGCGCTCTCATAAACCACTGTACATAATTGAGTAGCTGAATACTTCCTTTATATCATCAGAATCACTGCATACTGCACACTACACACTAGCTGACACCTACTGAGGGCTTACTGCAGGAATACTGCATTCCAGTGTGTTATATAAAGTTGTAAATAAAGATTATTAGAGCATATTGTACAAGAAAACACTATTTCAGTCTTTCTGCTTCAAAATGTCACATTTAATTCAATGTGTGCCATTTATTTGTAATTATTTGTGAAATTTACTAGTCATTTTACATCATAGTTTCAGCTGGAAATCTGTGTTAACCAATCAGCTTTAAGAACCGTTGTTATTGGTTGTATAAAGTACACTTAATTCAATAATAAAAAAATAAAATAAATTAAATTGAAAAAAATCTTATAAAAAATAATTAAAGATTATTGGAGCACGTTTTACAAAATAAATAAATAATATAAAAATTAGTCCAAGATTATTGGAGCATGTTTTGCGAAAAAAAAAATAAAAAAAAATAAAAATAAAATAAAAAATAAATAAATAAAATGAATAAATATTAAAAATGACTCCAAGATTATTGGAGCATGTTTTACAAAAAATAAATAAATAAATAAATAAATAAAATAAATAAATATTAAAAATTGCTCCAAGATTATTGGAGCACAAAAAAAAATAAAATAAATAATAAATAAAATAAAATATTTTATTGTCTTTCTGTTTTACATTTAACATTTCACATTTAATTAAATGTTAATTGTTGTTTCTTTGTAATTATTTGTGAAATTTGTAGTAAATTCTACACCATTACACATTTATTTGTATTATTTAAAGTTAGAAATAAGAGTTAAAATATCTCAAAATCCTAAAAACTAGGTGGATTTGCAGCACTATTAAAATATTAACATTTTTTCCTGACTTGAATATAACTTTATACTTGAATTTTAAAAAAATCAAGACAAAATATACTCGTATTAAAATATATTCTTTAAAAATAAGTGTTGCTTTCCTGGTAATTTTCTGTGGTTTTAAGTGTTATTTTTAGATATTTTACTGGAAAACAGGTCAAAAAAGACTAATTAAAAGCTTCAGAAGTGTAAGTGTTGCAGTGTAACTCCTGGTGTTTTGATCACAGTGAATCAATAAGATGTTAAAAGCATGCAGAAAATGCACACACACACACACACACACACACACACACACACACACACACACACACACACACACACACACACAGTATTAGTATGAGGTTTAGTGCAGTGATGGCTGACAGCGCCATCTGCTGGTGGATGAGAGCATTACAGTGCTGTTTCACTGCAGCTGAGACTCACATCCAGTGTTTTGTGTCTCAGTACAAGCACAAATGAGTGAATTTTGAGCCTGCGTTGGTTTAATTGTGCAGACGGGAGGTCAGCTGCGCCTGCGCTCCGTATCCACGCAGGAATCAATGGTTTTCCTGTGGTGTTTTCAGAGATCTGCCCGTCGCCGGAGGCCCGCGGACACCTTTATATTACTGCCGTTTCCACACTTGTCACTGCTTTGACAGGAAATTGCATTTTTCACAATTATCAGGGGGACAAAAGGACTGTTTCTATGGAAATGAGGGCAAAGTATTGCTTCTAATGATGGCCTGTCAAACACGAGTTTCCATTCCACGTAATCATTGGGAGTTTTTTCCAAGACAGAAAGAGCCGAGGGTAGAATAGATGTGAGGAATGACAGAAAGAAATGTCTGATTTCTAGATGTGATCCATGATGAAGTGAGGAAACAGTCTGAAGCATGTCCTCATATCCTCATATTCTTCATATTCTTCATATTCTCATGTTCTTCATCCATGAGATCTGCTGTTTATTCCTCTCTGTCTTGTGTCAGTAATATCTCTCATAACACAACTCATCTTTTTCATCTTTGTATTCATCACAGTACATGTAACATTATTTCACAAACATTTATATATTTCTGTGTCCTTTGGGGGTGACAAACCTTATGTTATGATAGAAGTCATTTTACATCATAGTTACGGATAGAAAGGTGTATTAACCAATCAGCTTTAAGAACGCCACTGTTGCATAAGTTTTTTTTTTTTTTTTTTGCTGGAAATTATTAATATTATTAATATTATTATTATTAATTGTAATTTATTTTTGTTACTTTTTTTATTAAATAAAATGTGTATATATATATATATATATATATATATATATATATATATAACTTTTATTTTATTGACTTTTCAGCAACAATAAATGTGATTTATGGAATGAATGAATGAATGAATAAATAAATAAGTAAATAATGATTTAAAAAATATATTTTTATTATTATTTTAAATAATAATAATAATTAATAATAATAATAAATTTGTTTTTTAACTTCCAGCAAATGTTTTTTTTTTTTTTTTTTTTTTTTTTCAATTTTTTTCAACAACTATAATTTAGTGAATAAAGTATTTGGCATCTTTTTTTTTTTTTTTTTTTTTTTTTTTTTAATGTGGATTTTTATTTTATTTTATTTATTTTTTATTATTATTATTATTATTATATATTTTTTTTTTTTTTTGATAAGTCATTTTACATCATGGTTACGGCTGAAAAGCTGTATTAACCAATCAGCTTTAAGAACCGTTACTATTTATTGTATAAATTGCTTTTGATTTTGCTGCAAATTCAAAATAATAATAATAAAGGTTATTATTATTCATTTATCCATTTTAATTTATTTTGTTATGTTGAATTCCCTATATTACAAATATTAAGCAAATATTAAATGTGATTTTTCCAACAAATATAATTCAGTGAATAAAATACTTTTCAAAGACAAAATCATCTGCAAAATACACAAATGTAAATGCTTATTTTCTCTCTTTATTTGGATCTTGATGAACACAAAGCAGAAGATCAGATGATTCATGTGTGATTCACATCAGATGAATGAATCAGCTTCACGTTATGAAACTCTTGAGTTCAAAACTAAAGACTCAAACTAACATTATAAACAGATTGTGATTGGATGAGAAGCGCTCAGAGCTGTTGTAGATGATCCGATCACACGGTCCAGTCTAAACATTCTTGTTAAGTTTTTGTTTGATAGTCGAACCACATGTTTGTTTGGTCAGCACATTTGGCAGTACATCACAGAGGCTCCTCTCGCTCAGGACAGTAATGAAGTCTGGAGTTATTAATATCCCAAGCGATCAGTGAGGATATTGGACCCCAGATAGAATCTCCCTCCTAATTTGACACGCTTTAATAAAAGAGCTATAAATCAGATCTTGTGTGTGTGTGTGTGTGTGTGTGTGTGTGTGTGTGTGTGTCCAGCGGCTCCCAGCACTGATGATGTGGCTCTTTACGTGGGAATCGTCATCGCCGTCATCATGTGTCTGGTGATCTCCGTCATCGTGGCGCTGTTCGTCTACCGGAAGAACCACCGAGACTTCGACTCGGACATCATGGATTCGTCGGCGCTCAACGGAGGATTCCAGCCGGTCAACATCAAGACGGCTCGGACAGGTACGGGACACGCTTCCCATGTTTTCCAATCAAAATATGAGAGATTTCCAGTCAAAGTGAATATATTTTTAATTTTATTGGCTAGAAATTGCTCTAAAAGAAAAGCTTAAATGAGTCACAGTTAGGAGTGATGGTCATCCAACTCAATTTATTATTATTATTATTATTATTTTACATTTATACAGTATTTCCCTTTCTACACTTGTCAAAAATTCAGCTTTGATCACAGGAATAAATAACATTTTACTATATATTCACATAGAAAAAAGTTATTTTAAATTGTAAAAATATTTCACTATTTTTACTGTATTTTTGATCAAATAAATGCAGCTTTGGTGAGCAGAAGAGAATTTTTAATGATAGGGAAATACCGACAAAAATTCTTCAAAAATGCATGTTTTTTTATTTATTTTCTTTTTTTTTATTTTTTTTTTTATGTTGATTAATGTTCACATGGCATGCAGATAAACAAAAAAACATTTCACATTTTTAGTAAGTGTTTTATTTTGGTTTTATTTATTAATTTATTTATTTATATTTTCTAAAAAAATTGGGGGAAACTCCAATTTAAAGGTTTAAAAAAAGTTCCAAAGCTGTATGACTTTCTGTCTTCCAGGTTTAATATAGTTAATTAAAGCTAAAACCATAAAAAAATATTAATAACAAAATTAACTAACTGAAATAAGGTTATGGTTAGAAATAAAATATAAAAAAATATATTAAAAAACTTATTTTTAATCATCTATTTGCTAAGGCAACATTTCTCATTTTCATTTACTTTTACTTGATGTACTAAAATAAGTAAAACTAAAATAAAAATTAATAAACAAAAAAACTATATAGACATATTTATTTAAAAATGGCACAATAAAATATAATAAATGCAACAAAAAACTTACTAAATTAATGTTACTAAAACTTTAACTAAAATTATATATATATATATATATATTTGAAATATTAATAAAAAACCCCTCATTTGACTTGTATTTACTGAAAATATCACTAGTCCGGTCACGAGCAGCTGAACTGATGACATTTCTCTTCATGTGTCAGTGTCACTGTAATGATAAAGGAAGTGACGGATCATTTTGCCGCTGATGACGGCTGCAGATGGAGAATTGATGTGTGTCAGAGACGTGAAAAGAACGGAGGAGACGCTCATAACTCAAAGACGCGGGAGCGATCGGCGAGTTTCCTGCCATCAGAGCGCCTGTCAGCTCGATGTGAAGCGGTCCGCACGTTATCATGACGCTGTAATTAGCCTCGTCTGTCTGGCACATTCAGTGTTAATTACCCATCAGCCACAGTTATGTGAGCGTTATGGCAGCGGCGTGTAAACAGAGAGGAAAGAGCTGGAATCAGAAAATAGGCTGGAGAATCTCGAAACACGTCGGTGTTAGAGTAAACGCAGTGATTACTGATTTTTGCTCGTTGAACACCTTTGAGCTAAAATATGTATTTTAAAGTCTCCCTGAGATTTTAAGTGAATATTTCAATAATTTACTTTTTAATAATAATTTTTTTAATGTTGATTAATGGTCACATGACATGAAGATAAACAAATAAAATATTATTTCATATTTTTTATATATTTTTTGTTTTTTTATTTGAATTTTATATATATATATATATATAATTATTTATGGAATATTAATTATTTATTTATATAAAATTAATTTAAGATTGCTTTATTTTATTTTTTGTTTATTTATTTTTGCCCATTGAACACCTTTGAGTTAAAAATATTTACTTGGATTCTCCCTGAGATTTTAAGAGAATAATTTAATAATTTAACAACACTTTCACATGTTCATGTTTTTTAATGTTGATTAATGGTCACATGACATGAAGATAAACAAATAAAATATTTAATATTTTTAGTAAGTGTTTTATTTGAATATTATTTATATATATTTTAAAATTATTTTAATTTTTTTTTTTTTTTTGGTTATTTATATTTTATAAAAACTTCAATTTAAAGGGTTAAAATATTATTGTTATTGTTAAAATTATATTATTATATATTATAATTAATATATATTAATTATATATTTAATTATTATATAGTTAAAAAACAAACTAAAACCATAAAAAAATAAATAAATAACAAAATTAAGTAACTGAAATAGGGTTAGGGTAAATATTTTTTTTAAAAATCTTTTTTTTTTCTTCTTTTTTTTTTTTTTCTATTTGCCAAGGCGACATTTCTCATTTTCATTTACTTTTACTTGATGTACTAAAATAACTAAAACTAAAATAAAAATACATAGACATTTTTTAAAAAAAAGGTACAATAAAATATAATAAATGCAGTAATAAAAATTGCACAAACTTACTAAACTAATGTTACTAAAACTTTAATTAAAATTAAAAGAAAACAGAGATTCTAAAAATATTTGAAATATTAATTAATAACAAACGATTGTCCATCTAATGAATGTCAATGAGGACCAATGTTGTTTACACCCCAAATTTTCATTAAAATATCTTCTTTTGTATGACATGCAAGTGAGTAAATGACAGAATTGCTGTTTTGTACAGTACAAAGTTGCTTTAATTGGCTAGAATTGAATGTGAAACACCCCAGATTCACCCTGAAGTGATCTGAACAGTTGATGTGCGGCGCTCTGCTCTCGTGAACGCTCTGCTCTCGTGAACGCTCTGAAGCGTGTTTCATGACCTCTCCTCGAGCTCCAGGTCTCGGCGGTAGAAGATGTGTTGCTATGGTTTGTCATGGAGACGGAAGCGTAATGGCATATCTGGCGTGTCAGTTTACGAGTCGCTGCCGTGGGTTCGATGCAGAGGAGCACGAGGGCACGACGCCCCGCCCACTCGCCACGCTCATGAATATTCATGTGTACCTGTGAAGGATTGGCTCCATCTGCTCTGGTAGGCGCGGTGCCGAAGCGCTGCCCTCCGAGGCGGCCGCTGTCTGCCGGAAGATAAAGACAGTAACGAGGAGAAGACTGATGATGGCCCTGAACATACGCCGCATAACAGGGACTCGATTCACCTTGATGCATTCATAACGGTTTATCATCACGTGCTAAACAGGTTTACACAGTGTTTTGAGACACGAAAATGAAAAACAAACTAAAAAATGTCTTATTATATTATCATTAAAAATTATATTAAATATTGTACTTATATTAAAAGTATTTGACCTTGATTTCTCTTTGTGTGTTTAGCTGATCTGCTAGCAGCTCCTCCTGACCTGACGTCGGCCGCTGCCATGTACAGAGGTCCCGTTTACGCCCTCCACGACGTGGCCGACAAAATCCCCATGACCAACTCCCCACTTCTGGACCCGCTGCCCAACCTGAAGATCAAGGTGTACAACTCGTCCGGCATGGTGACGCCCCAGGAGGACCTGTCCGACATCTCGTCCAAACTCTCGCCCAAGCTCCCGCACTCCTTGATGGACGGAGACACCATCAGCCGCCGCGCGCAGACCCTGGTGCGCTCGTGGGACCCGTCCTGCACGGCCTTCGGCTCCTTCAACGCTCTCGGAGGGCATCTGATCGTGCCCAACTCAGGTCAGTGCAGATTTGTGTCCGTCACCAGCTGCTTGCGCACATCTTGAAGTCATCGTGCACTCGGCACATGTGGTTTGAGGGGTAATTGTGTTTTCTCGTGCCAGACGCTGATTGAAGCTTCTGGATTTTATAAGGAACAGTGTGGGTGTTGGAGAGAAAATCACAGCCTGACCCATAAACACACATTACAGGCCGCTCGAGTTGTTAAACTAAACCACGGCAGAGTCAACATTCCTGCTCTTACTGTGAACGATTTATCAGCCAACATATTTCACTGAAAAAAAGGACGTTTGTCTTCACAGTCTTTCATCAAAATATAGTCACTGTGAAACGATCATCAATCTCCTCGTCCTCCAAACGTTTGTCAGCGAATCTCGCAGACCTGTCAGGAACATGTCCAGCCCGTATTGAAAGAGAAGAGAAAAGATTAAAGTATATTTTACTTCAAATTAATCTTGTTTTTAGGAAAATAATGATTTTTCATGACAATTAAGCATTTTCTAATGGACTTTTTTTCTTGCAGTTCCGACTTTATACCTCGCAATTCTGACTTTATATCTCGAGGTTCCGACTTTATATCTCGCAATTCTGACTTTATATCTCGCAATTCTGACTTTATATCTCGCAATTCTGACTTTATATCTCGCAATTCTGTTATATCTCGCAATTCTGACTTTATATCTCACAATTCTGTTATATCTCGCAATTCTGACTTTATATCTCGCAATTCCGACTTTATATCTCGCAATTCCGACTTTATATCTCGCAATTCCGACTTTATATCTCGCAATTCCGATTTTATATCTCGCAATTCTGACTTTATATCTCGCAATTCTGACTTTATATCTCGCAATTCTGACTTTATATCTCGCAATTCCGACTTTATATCTCGCAATTCCGATTTTATATCTCGCAATTCTGACTTTATATCTCGCAATTCTGACTTTATATCTCGCAATTCCGACTTCATATATCGCAATTCCGACTTCATATCTCGCAATTCCGACTTTATATCTCGTAATTCCGACTTTATATCTCGCAATTCCGACTTTATATCTCGCAATTCCGACTTCATATCTCGCAATTCCGACTTCATATCTCGTAATTCTGACTTTATATCTCGCAATTCTGACTTTATATCTCGTAATTCTGACTTTATATCTCGTAATTCTGACTTTATATCACGCAATTGCGACTTTATAACTCAAACCTGGAGATGTTTTCGTGAGATTCACCCACATATGTGCATATCAGGGCGGGTCAAATAGCTGAATACTGAATAGTGTTATGTAAATGTGGGCGGTCATATGTTAATGAGCTCATGTTTGTGATTTTAAAACCAGGTTTTGCACTGTTCTGATGGACTGGAGAGGAGTGTTACACTCACGTAAAACATCATAGGAGCCTTTTAAGAAACATGACATTCTTATTGTCACAGTATTTACTTTGACAGCGAATAAATTATTTTACAATCACACATATTACCCAGAGGCACCAGCATGTCTTTCCTGTAAGACACATTCAACGGCTCCTGATGTCACTGAGGTTTGTGTGAATGATGGCAACATCCACTCCGCTCTGGAGTCAATAGATCTGACTGTGTCTCTCTGAACGCTCCTCATGGGCGCCGTGAGTTTTACAGCTCCCGTGAGAGGAGCGCTGGCTCTTTGCGGCTCGTAAATTAGCTGGAAGCACTGTTCAAAGTGACTTACCACGGCCGCTTAGATATAAAGGGATTAGAACACTCGGAAAGGGTGATCATTCTCACGCCTGACGCCCATCCTCGACTCCAGCGTGACCGCCGGCCAGTCATTCATAACGAAACCGTACCGGAGCGTCACTCTTGCCAGTGTTACAGTAGCACATGAACATCGTTCCCCGAGGAAAGTGGAGAGAAAGAGTCTTAAGTGTACCAGATTCCTGACGCCTCGTTAACCGGATGCGGATGTGGGAGTTTAATGGTTTTCAGAAAATTGAGACACTGTTCATTTTCCCTGCAATTCCTCAGATAATTCACACAGCTGATCCCTGGATTTCAATATTACTTGAGTAACATTTAAGATGTCTAAACTTTCAGATGTGGTGAAATAAAATGTTAAATAACATCATTTCCATTCACTCTTTTGCACAGTAAATACGTTTATGGGCCATTTAAAAAACATGAAATGACATTCACAAACTGTTTTATTTCCA
>NC_067229.1:49208704-49266204 GCF_019924925.1 Ctenopharyngodon idella | reverse complement strand
GGAGCCACGTAAAGCATGTAAAATGGTGGCCATCTAGTGTAAAAGTACAGTATCTAATTGAATGTAGAATGTCTACTAATCTTGAATGGCTGGAAAGGTCCTGGAAAAATGATGGAAATTTTGATTACATTCGCATGGAGTGGGCGGAGCTAAAGAGCGCATTTTGCAGCATCATGGTTAATGTAGTTTTTCCACCAGGAATTCCGCTGTTAAACAAGATTATTTTAAAACTAAGTTGTAATAATGCAAACTAAGAGCTTCAACAGAAGCAAATAGCATCGATTAACAACCTCGTAGCTCACGGTAGGGCTGACTTAAAAGGTTTGTAAGTTATCATTAAAAATAACTATTATAAGTTTTTACTTCTGGAACACAACTGTTGCTCTCTATAATCATTAACCAAAAATAAAATCATAAAAAAAAAGAATTTAATCGTTACTTGAAATAAAATAGACATTAACTGAAATAAAAAGAACATAAACTTTGACATTGAGGTACAGCAAACTGCATTGGTTTTTCTATGAACAACTCTCTATTTTTCACTTTTATCCATGGAATGAAGCAGCCAGAGGTCAAACGTGTTCCTCTGAAGCTTCTGAGCTGTTTGTGTTTACATGCGCCGACCCCCTGCGGCGATCCGGCCGGCGTCCCGTTGGATATCCGGCAGCCTGGACACTCGCTCTAGCCAAAAAATGAGCCAGCTGTCAGCGAATCCACACAAACCCAGAGTTAATTAGAAGATGGCGATGAAGAACGGCCTGTTATCAGTCTGGATGTCGGACGAGGCGCGGGGCGAGTTTGCGATAGCGGCCCACCCACTGGCCTTGTCATTAACGCGGGCGACGAGGAGAAGTTGTTTATCTGAAGCGAGCCGAGGGCGTAGCTGTGAACAGAGCTCCTCGACGCAGCCCTTTATTATCACACGCAAACACAATGGTGGCGAGTTAATTAGCCGTGCAGGAGGCGACGGTGCCCACGCAAGAGCTGCGATACACTCACACCACCCTCAAAACACTCATTCACACCCCTCATTACTCTCCAATCACACTCACATTCACCTCACACTACAGTAACACTACTGCAGCGTTACAGTGCCATAGTGTCAGATGATAACGCTGCCATCTTTGATGTATAACTGTGTTCATCTACCATGGTATTTAGATAGCGCTTCATGGTACTTCAAAGAAAATAGTGGTACCATCATGATACTCTGAATAGAAAACCTTTTGTATTGAAAAACTATTCAAAACTATGAGTTTTTTAGTAGTAAAAGACTCAAAACTAATACTATTAAAATTGTTCTTGTTAAATTAAATAAAGCTGAAATAAAATCTAATGTGTGTAATGATGAAAAAATTACGATGTACATAAAATTATTAACATAAACTAAAATTAAAATTGAATATTTCAAGTTTGGCAATAGCCTACTGAAATGTCAATAAAACAAATCATTGTATAATTTGCACACTGTTTATATTATATTATATTATATTATATTATATATTACGTTATATTATATTCAGTTGTGTTATTGTTAGCTAAAATTAAAGCAGTTAAAAATTGTTTTTGGTAATTAAAATTAAATAAAATCAAATATAAATATTAGTTGAAGAACTTAAAAAAAATTAAAATTTAAAAAAACTTGTTTTGTTAATTAAAAATCAAGTTAAAATAAAATGATAAATAATAGATAATAAATAATGTAAATAATAGATGAAAAACTTAAAAAGAACTTATTAAAAAAAGTGATGATGCTTTGGCAACTAACTGAAATAAAATATAGAAGTTAAATTACTAAAATTACTAAAAATAAAACTGAAATGAAAATAAATTAAAGCTAAAATATTTAAATATTAAATAAAATATATAAAAATAACAAAAGCACAAACATTACTAAAACTGAAACTAAAATTAAAAAGTTAAAAAATTGAAATATTAATAAATACCACTTAAATAACATTGGAAAGACCCATTATTGGCATATTTTGGCAGATATTAACCCATTTTGAGATTACTCTGTAATAACTGTGTTCACTGACAGTTCACAAATAATAGATAATATTACTTTTAATAAATATTATGTAAAACAAGAGTTCATTTAATTCCCAGAGTTTTATATACATCTTATTTTCTGTCATTGTGTTTTATCTTGTATATCAAACCTGTTTATATGATATTTCTGATCTGTGTGACATTGAGAAAAATCACACGAATCATGTGACTGACTGACCAGAAAGCGTCTCTCTCAGTTTTCAGTCTGAAAGAAGCGCGCCTCACTCTTTTGATCGCTCCAAGCAGCTGTCAAACTCGGCTCCGCCATCAATGTGACTCTTCATTGGTCTCCCCAGAGACTCTCGCTGCTTTTGAGCTGCTTAGCAACAGTCCTTGACCTTGTCTCATCTTATCAAACATAAAGTACTCTTGGATCGCCTTCAGCCATTCATACAGAGAAGCGGACGATGGTGGGCGGCTGGTGAAAACCGGCCAGAGGAAGCAGAAAGCGGCGTCCTGTTGTCTTCAGATGAGATAAACTCTTGTCAAATGTGCTGGAAAGAAAATGTGTTTTATCCTGGGCTCTTCCCTCATTCTCTCTTGCTTTCTTTCGCCTGAAATAATGAGCGCTTCCTGTTGCCGAGAGACGCTGCGGTCCGTCATACACTTAGTTCAGAATTTTCATTATTCAAAAGCTTGTTCCCTGCATGCATGCATAATCTGATAGAGGGAAAAAAATAGATGTTTGTTTGCCTCCGAAGTGTTTTCAATTTGGCTCTAAATTGAATGCAAATTCGATTTAAAAAGAAGAAAACTTCCTGTCAAGGCACAGATGAATCACACGCAGGGAAGCCGCTCTGACCTGGTCAGCTGACGCTGGCAAATGCACAAAAAACACAAACACTGATGGAATGAAAGCAGCGATGAAGTGATGAAAGCAATATTTGACCCAAAATTAAAAAATGAGTGTGGGTGGATGCTGGCAAGCTCCAGAACATGACAGAAAATACATTAAAGTATCATAACGTTAATCCATATGACTCATGCACACTCATGCATATTCAAATATGCTGTGCTGCATTTATTTATGCAATACATTTTCATGCAAAATGGCTTAAAATACAGTTTGCTTCTCTCATAAAACCTTAAATCATTTGACTTTCATACATTTATTATATTATATTCAGTTTTGTTATTGTTAGCTAAAATGAAAGCAGTTAAAAATTGTTTTTGGTAATTGAAATCAAGCTAAAATCAAATATAAATATAGCTGCAAGCAGCGATGACGGGCCCAAGCCTCGGCGCCACCGCCACCCTGGTGGCTTAAAGAAACCTGTGCATGGCGGGCAACATACAATCTTAATTTAATTTAAATCAAACAATGATTTTACACAATATGAGACATTTCCTGTTTCTCTTTTTTTTGTCCTTTCTTTAATCCCTCGCCATGGCAACACTGTTCGAGATATCCTATAATCGTTCGCAATTTAGCATCTTCAGTGTCTTGTTTCATGTTGACTGAGTTTGGTGGTGATTACATGAATCTCCTACCAAAATACCTGACTTACTGTTGGTCGGAGCTAATGACTAAATTAGAAAGTTGTCCAGCTTGATTAGAACAATATATGTACTGAGTTTGGTGACTGTAGGTAAAACTAACCCCAAAAGGTGGCGCTATAGAGCCATTCCTATACACCCATTTCTGAGGATTTGCCCATGTCTACAGACTGACAACTTTGTTGTGTGTCGAGTTTCATGCAATTTGAAGCATGCTAAGAGCCTCAAAAACATCCAAGAATATTATGAAAGTTTGATGTGTTGCCATGGCAACAGTATATAAGATATCAAGAATCCTTTCACATGTCTACATCTGCCATGTCTCGATATTATTCTGACAAAGTTTGAAGTGAACTGGGTAAAAATAAGGGTGATTTCAAAACCTTTTGAAAGTGACACACTTCCTGCTGCCAGTTGGTGACTCACAATAGTCACATCAATGCCTCATACAATGAACACACAGCTGAAGTTTCATCAAAATCAATCAATGTTTGCGGAAGTTATAACACACTTCCTGTTTCCCTTTTTTCACCATAAATACGTTGCCTCACCACGGCCAAACCGTTTGAGATATCCAATATCCGTCCGCAATGTAGCATCCTTATTGTCTTGACTTCATGTCGAAAAAGTTTGGTGTGAATTGTATGATGGCCTTTGAAGCGGTAGTTAAAAATTGAGAGCTTGGTTCAAAAAATCCACATTCAAACAAAAATATCTGACTTTCTGTTGGTCGGAGCTAATGACTGTAAATTAGAAAGTTGTCAGGCTTGATGAGAACAATATATGTACTGAGTTTGGTGACTGTAGGTTAAACTAACCCCCAACTATTGTCAAAAGGTGGCGCTATAGAGCCTCTCCTCCATGCCCATTTCTAAGGATTTGCCCATGTCTTTTGGCTGGAAACTCTAAAGTGTGTGTCGAGTTTCATGCAATTTGAAGCATGCTAAGTGCCTCAGAAACCCCCATAAAGAATATTAAAGTTTAATGCATTGCCATGACAACAGTATTCAAGATATCAAGAATCCTTTCACAGGTGTGCATCTGAGGTGTCTTGACATTATTCTGACAAAGACGGGTAATAATAAGGGGGCGATTTCAAAGCATTTTGAAAGTGACACACTTCCTGCTGCCAGTTGGTGGCACTATGACTTTGACTCACAATAGTCACATCCATGTGATCAGCCTCCAGATGAAGTTTAATTTAATTGAAATCAAGTGCATAATGACTAAAATTTCAGTTTGTTTCTCTCAAAACCATAAATCATAAATCACATTTCTGGTGTTTTTTGTCCTTTTTGAATCTTGACAGCTGCTGGACACTATGGAAAATATCCTGCAAATGTCTCCTTAAGTAAACAGCAACAGGATTTTCATTTATAGCTAAACTTTTTCCGTGAAGGCATGAGATTATTCTCTTTGCACACAGCTTGTATTTGGAGTTTCAGCAGCACTGCGTATTCCTCATGTTCTCCAGAGTTTGTTACTCAGAGCTGAACCTCTGCGTATGATGAATATCCCGTTATAGCGGCACTGATGGCACAGATGTGACTGTGATGGATACTCGAGGTGCAGGCAATAACGCCACACATGCGTCTGGACCTTTAAACAAAGAAATAACTATCGATTACATCTGACGTCTGACAGCCGCGCGGCACGTAATATCCGTGGGTTTGTGGAGATGGCCAGCATAGATGAGGTGATGATGACTGTGGTTGATCACACGCGGCTAGGAAATATTGCTTTCCGGGTCGAATGATGTGCCGTGTCAAAATACATATCCATCGAGTCATTTCCACACTGTAAATGTTATTTTTTCACTCGCATCACGCTGAGCGCGCGGCCGACTCTTTGATTTGATGTTTGCCGAGAGCCGTTCGTAAAATGTTCTTCATTTTTTAGCATTTCTGTCTTTTCTCCTTCCGAATGCAGCATTTTTTCCCATCCCTATTTTCCGAGAACACTTGTGGACCGTTATAGTGTGGAGAGACTTTCATGAATTTGTGCTGTAGCTCTTTTTTGAGCTCTGATGAATCGACTGAGAGCTTGAGTAAATAAATAATTCTGGAAGGCATTAGCCCAGTTTTCCATCCTGTTTGCTAATTATCTCACTAACGCTCTCAAATCCCGCGCTCCCACAGGATGCGTTAAAGAGGCTAATGGCCAGTCATAATACCGCTGTTTAACGGCCAAGCCGACTATAAAGTATTTTAATTCCTTTTCTCTCGTCCATAATGGGATGAAATTAATGACAGTGCGAGCGTCAGGATTAGAGCTAATAGATGGAGACGCATCCCAGCTGCAGAACCACCGGCACAGACCGCTGTAATGAGAGACAGACGCAAACCAGCACGAGCGTGAGGTCAGAGGTCACTGATAGCAGGTCTGCCTCAGAGACGTTCAGTGATGAGCTCGTAATGTGAATAGACAGACACACACACACATGCTCACACACACAGACTTACACACATATTCATACTGAGCAGAATTAACTGCCGGTAATAAACACTGTTGGCAGCCAATAAGAGTTTTTCAGTATCTGAAGCTGTAGAAGCATCAGAAATAACTCAAATCATTAAGTATCAATTAAAAAAAAAAAAATCATTATAAACTATTAACAAAACCATGTCTGCATTGTTTTACAAAGATAAATTCACATTTACATTAATATTCACATAAGTAAGCAATAAGGTCTGAGAGGCTGTGCCGTGACTTATTCACGATATAGCACTAGCCTCGAGTACCTTATTGCTTTTATAAAATGGTTACCACACAATACAGATATTAAAGTCAAAAATATGTATCAATGCAACTTTCATGAAGTAAACTTTCAATAAAAGCCTTCCTTCCGCCAGAAAAAATAGTCCCTGACTGTGAACAGCAACAGAAGTTACATTATTACACCATTAGATGGCAGCAAAGACTGTCTTTATGAGTGTGTCAGTCAGTAGTGAAGACTTTTACATTGAAAAGACTGAATTGTTTTGAACACAGAACAAGACGCAACTGAGAAATGCTTTGACTAGCGGCGCTGTCAGTCATGGGAAAACCCCTTAAATGTTAAAAGGACAAGATAATACATCAGACATTTAAACAGGTTTTTTTATTATGAACATAGGACTGACCTGAAGGAAGACACTAAATCTGAATGCGGGTAATAAACTCGCTCACTCTATCTTTTTCTCACAATACGCTTCTACATAATACAGTAAGATTCAATGAACAATATCAACTGAGAACAAACAGTTTATGTTGCTAAGAGTGGTTGCTCAGGGTAGTGATACACAGAACCATTGGGTGAAGCAGTCATAGCCATGTTTTATCGTGAATAAAACACAGCTATTGACCAATCAGGATCAAGGACAGGAACTAACCGTTTTATAAGAATCAATAAATCCATTCAATAGTAACATTTAGAACAATCACATAACATAATTAAAAATGCATTATTCAAAATCTACTAATTGCTTTTACTAAAAATGTTGTAAATATATATATATTAGGGCTGTCAAGTGATTCAAATTTTTAATCTAATTAATTGCAAATTAATCTCATCAAATTTGGCTGAGAAAGATAATTTAAAGTCATTATTGTGTTGAATGAGAAGAGCATCAAATAAAAAATACAAAAAGTATCTTTTTGAAAGAAATATTTATTTTATTCAACATAGAATTTATTACACAAACTTTTAGGCTTCAATGGCCATGATTTTTATCAGAAGCTGCATCTGAATTGGTATTTAGATATATTTGCATACTGAAACAGTTTGGATTGCAAAATGTTACGCAAAAGAAAGAAAGTCATACAGGTTGGAAACGACATGAGGGAGAGTAAATGTAAGTAAACAGAACTTTCATTTTTAGGCAAACTATCCCCAAAATTATTTTATTAATGAAATGATACTCTAAATAAGAACTACCAGTAGGTGGCGGTAAATGTCTAAATGAGTAAGTCATTGAGTCATTCATTCATTTGATTCATTTAAACAGCTGATTGATTCATTCAGGAATGAAGTAAATGGCTCTCTTTATGAATGAGTCATTGAATCATTGACTCACCTGATTGATTTGCTCAAAACGTGGATACATTCAGAAACAAAACACTGCTGTGTGTTTCTCGGAGATGCACAACATTCCGCTCTGGCTTTATAGCTCATATTTTCATTGGCATAATTGACAATATTTTCACTAAAATATAACACAATATTAACTGTATTTATTAAACTGTTGTATAAAATCAGCACCACCTTTGCACTCGTGCTATTTAGGACAAAAACAGCACGTTAAATTGACAAGTCACATATACAGTCATATAATGCCATTAGTTGAGTGCAATGTTGTCGAGTTCATTGTGATGGTCACAGTTGAATTTTTCAGAGGAATCAATGCATTAATGGTTTGCTTGTGGTCAGTCCCCATATTAAATGTATATTAATATATATAATTGTAAATGGGATACAAGTGTTTTAACACTGAAAGCATCAGACGCACTGAATGAGATATGTGTGTTTAGTTGTGTAAATGTGTGTGTGTGTGTGTGTGTGCAGGACGTGGTGGTTGTGGGCGAGGAGAACTTCACCACCCCCTGCTACATTCAGATGGACGAGGAGGCCTGTCACATCCTGACCGAGACGCTGGGCACGTATTGTTTGGTGGGTCAGTCCGTCAGCGCCGCCACCACCAAGAGACTGAAGCTGGCCATCTTCGGCCCCGTGAGCTGCACCGTCCTGGAGTACAACATCAGAGTCTACTGTCTGGACGACACGCAGGACGCGCTGAAGGTCAGCAGAGCCTCAGAGCGGTCACTGCTATTACGCTTTGGAGCTGAGTTTTTTTACAAGTCGTCATGAAGCGAAACGGTCACATTGTGTTGCTGACAAGTAGTAGTTTTCTACTTTTTTGTTAGTAGCCTGTAATTTAACTCGCTTTAAATGTGCAGCGTGACTAGTTTAACTACTTAAATCATGAGCAGCCTGTAACTTGGCAAACTGAAGTTTCACAGTTGTGTGTATTAGTGTGTGTGTGTGTGTGTGTGTGTGTGTGGGAGTTAGCAGCAGATGTAGTGTAGGTGTCAGCAGGCATGCGACAACATCATCTGAATATAAACAATGATATGAATATAATCTCTCTTACCCCTCGACACATTAACCCTCCGCACGTCCTGCTAAATCTCAAACTAACCGTGCAAAACTCATTAAAAAAGTGTGAGTTGATGGCAGATGAACTGCGTGTTTGTTCCTGCTGAGCGCTGACGGACTTCCTGTTTGTGTGTGTCCATCAGGAGGTGCTTCAGATGGAGAAACAGATGGGCGGGAAGCTGCTGGACGAACCCAAGTCTCTGAACTTCAAGGACAGCACCCACAACCTGCGTCTGTCGCTGCACGACGTCCCGCACACCCTCTGGAAGAGCAAACTCATCGCCAAATACCAGGTACACACCTTCTGAAACCAGTGCTGGACAGTAACAAAGTACTTTATTTTTATTCTGGGAAACTTTTACTTTCACTTCACTACATTTAAAAGCATAATATTGTACTTCATTCCTTGTTATTTCGAACTGAAAAAGAGCGCTGTCTGATTCGTGAACGAGTTGATTCTTTCCAATGAACCTGCTGAGCTGATTCACAGATCACACTGAACGATTCATTCGTGAATCAGATTGATTTGATCGCTGCTGTTCTCGAGTCAATGACTCACTGATTCAATGATCCGGTCAAAATGAGCCGAGAATATCGTTTGAGCTAAAATTAAGTTACTAATGAATTTTCAAATGATATAAAATCAAGTACTTTTATATTTTTACACAAGTAAATCTGGAAATGAGTACTTTTACAGTTTAAAAGGGTTTGTTTTGCAGGATTATTACAGTTAATCCAAATTTAAAACAATTAAAAAAAAAAAATACTTGAAATAAAATATAAACTTTAACTGAAATAAATTAAAATATGGAAATCATTTAGTTTAACTTGATGTACTAAATTAACTGACACTGAAGTTAAAATAAATAAAATATGTATGACATTTTAAAAAAACACAACAAAACACAACAAAATTAGTAAAAACTAGATTAAAAATGTATAAAAAACATACAGACATATTAAAAAACTAATTAAAATGACAAAAACACAACAAAATTAGTAAAAACTGGAGTAAAAATGTTCAAAAACCATATAGACAAATATGAAAATCATTTAGTTTAACTTAATGTGCTAAAATAACTGAAACTAAAGTTAAAATTAATAAAACATATATGTCATACAGTGGCAAGAAAAAGTTTGTGAACCACTTCCAGAATCTGTGAAAATGTTAGTAATTTTAACAAAATAAGAGAGATCATACAAAATGCATGTTATTTTTTATTTAGTACTGTCCTGAGTAAGATATTTGACATAAAAGATGTTTACATATAATCCACAAGACAAAAAATAGCTGAATTTATTAAAATAACCCCATTCATAAGATTGTGAACCATTGATTCTTAATACTGTGTGTGGTTACCTGGATGATCTACGGCTGTTTGTTTGTTTTGTGATGTTTGTTCATGAGTCTCTTGTTTGTTCTGAGCAGTTAAACTGAGCTCTGTTCTTCAGAAAAATCCTCCAGCTCCTGCAGATTCTTCAGTTTTCCAGCATTTTTTGCATATTTGAACCCTTTCCAGCAGTGACTGAATGATTCTGAGATCCATCTTTTCACACTGAGGACAACTGAGGGACTCAAACACAACTATTAAACAAGGTTCAAACAATCACTGATGCTCCAGAAGGAAACACGACGCATTAAGAGCAGGGGGGTGAAAACTTTTGGAATTTGAAGATCAAGGTAAATTGTATTTAATTTGTCTCCGGGAAACATGCAAGTATCTTCTGTTGCTTCCGAAGGGCAGTACTAAATGAAAAAAAAATCGATATTCAAGCAAAATAAGAAAAATGTGGACCTCTTCATCCTGTTCAAAAGTTTTCACCCCCGACTTTTAATGCGTCATGTTTCCTTCTGGAGCATCAGTGAATGTTTGAACCTTGTTTAATAGTTGTGTTTGAGTCCCTCAGTTGTCCTCATTGTGAAAAGACGGATCTCAGAATCATTCAGTCACTGCTGGAAAGGGTTCAAATATGCAAAAGATGCTGGAAAACTGAAGAATCTGCAGGACCTGGAGGATTTTCCTGAAGAACAGAGCTCAGTTTAACTGCTCAGAACAAACAAGAGACTCAAGAACAACCATCACACAACAAACAAACAGTCGTAGATCATCAGGTAACCACACACAGTGTTAAGAATCAATGGTTCACAAACTTATGAATGGGGTTATTTTAATAAATTCAGCTATTTTTTTGTCTTGTGGATTATATGTAAACATCTGTTATGTCAAATATCTTACTCAGGACAGTACTAAATGAAAAATAACATGCATTTTGTATGATCTCTCTTATTTTGTTAAAATTTTGCACATTTTCACAGATTCTACAAGTGGTTCACATACTTTTTCTTGCCACTGTATTTAAAAAAAAAAACTAAAATGACAAAAACACAGAACAAAATTAGTAAAAACTGGAGTAAAAATGTATAAAAACCATGTAGACATTAAAAAACTAATTAAAATACTAAAACACAACAAAATTACTAAAAGATAAGTAAAAATGTCCAAAAAACAGACATATTTATTAAAAAAAATCTAATAAAATTGACTAAAACAACAAAATTACTAAAATGAAAACAGTATATATAAAATAAAATGAATGAGTTATTTTTATGTATATATTGTGTGTAGTTTTTATGTATAGTAAAACTGTAAGAGTATCTCAGTGACACTAAAATCACACAGTTGTGGAGTGAGGGGAAATAACATGTTTATAATGTTTATAATGTTTGTTTCCCTCAATAATGCAGTTTTGACCCTCTTATTTTCTAGAACACATATAAACTTTAGAAAATCTCTCTCGTGTTTTCTCGGCTGATCTCTGTGATCGTGTGTGCAGGAGCTTCCCTTCCAGCAGGTGTGGAGCGGCTCTCAGCGGAACCTGCACTGCACCTTCACCCTGGAGCGCTTCAGCGCCGCCACGCTCGAGCTGTCCTGTAAACTGTGTGTGAGGCAGGTGGAGGGGGAGGGACAGATCTTCCAGCTCAACACCACCCTGTCTGAGGTCAGCGTTACCATCGCCCTCTCCATTTAATCCAAACGAAAAAATCCAATTACACTCCAAATAATATTTTTATTAATATATATGTATATGTAAAAGCTGAATGAATCTGTGATTGTGATCTGTGTGTCCAGGACTCTCAGTGCATCGACACGTCTCTTCTGGATCCGGCCAGTAACATCACCACACTGGTGGGTCCGAACGCCTTCCGGATCCCGCTGTCCATCCGGCAGAAGCTGTGCGGGAGTCTGGACGCTCCTCAGACCCGCGGCAACGACTGGAGGATGCTGGCGCACAAACTCAACCTGGACAGGTGAGACGCTCGACGCTGGCTAAGTGTAAAACTATTTTATATATATATTTACTCCCTTCAAACTTCAATTGGATCGTCACTGTTTCCTGTCACTGCAACTTCCCGAACACACACAAGAAATTAAATACGTTCATCCCAAGCAAAGACGGGCTTTATGAGGTTATTATCATAAACATACATCTCTTCACAGCCGTCACACGTCACATACACAACTCTTCTACACACTACTCTTCTTTCCTTCCTTTTTATTTGTTTTTTTGAAATTTCTTTTGGATGTTTTCCCTCCATTAATGCTTAAACTAGTGGACCCTCAGCTGTGTAGATTAATGAGAGTCTGTAAATTAGTGCCTGATGAGAAATTAAGCTTTAAACACATTAATATTTCCATCATTTTGTTGGAAAACACTCTTTTATCAGTTTTTTTCCTGTGTGTTATTTTATATAATGACCACTAGGAGGCGCTCTAGGCATGTTTACCTTGATTAGCTTTTCCTGAAGAGAGATATGTTGTTGTGATAATTTTATTTTTTTATTTCTTCTTCATTTTTTTATTTCTCTTCATATTTTCCATAGTGTTTATTTGCATTTTAGTTATTGATATTTAATTTATTTCTGTTTGTTTTAATGTTTTCTTTTTTTTTTTTTTTTTTTTTTTTTTTGAAGTATTTCAGTAGCTTTTATTGTCATTTTTATTTTAAAATTTTTTATAAATTGTCATTTCATTTCATTTATGGACTAACAGTTACATTTTTTACATTTTAAAATGTATTATTCTATATAAATTGTAATTATTTTATTGTAATATGTTTTTAATAGTTTTTCTTTTTCTTTTTTCATTTTTAATCACTGCAAAAGTTGCATCTGCTTTAATGAAATGTGAACCTAAATCTCTGTAAAATGAGTTTTTGTTCATATTTTATTGCACATTTACAGTTTTTCACTGCTAGATTAATCATAATGTTCATTAACAATCATAAGTTTGATGGCGACACAGATCAATCTTCCTCGTTCGGTGTTCTTTATCCCAGCATCCCAAGCCTCTCAGTCTGCCTGTATTTCTCAGTTTTCCCAGCATCCTCTCCTGCTGCGTTCTCTTCCTCTCTTCATGTAAACGTGTGACATCATCACATCATCATCGTGTAACGAAATAAAGAACACAAATCAAACCTTGAGAATCTCCGTCATAACAGACTCATTTATGAAAATTGCTTATGCTTATGAAACATTTCCAGACGTCCCACTGTGATGTTTTACATGCTTGAAGACGTTTTCATAAAAGCATATGTGTATATGCTATGTGTGTTTATGCTTTTATTCAGTTTTATATGATGAAGACATTTTTTTTATGTAGATCATAATGGGTGTTCATGGGATTGTAATGGAAATACCAATGCTGCATTAAATGTACAGTATGAAATAATAATAATAATAATTTTTTTTATTGAATTTATTTTTATACGTTTTGCTTAAGTCCCTCCACAGAACAATCAGTTCAGTTGTTCTTTTTTGTTTCTTTTGATGTTTTATTTTTTTAATAATATTTAGTTTATTTATTTAACATTTTTTTTCATTTTTCATTTCATTTATATAATATATAATGTTTTATATATGTTATAAATATTTTATGTATGTTTAAATATATATATTAAAACAAAATATTTATAACATAAATAAAAAAATAATTATTACATAAAATGTAAAAAAAAACATTAAAACAAAAAATATGAGCATAAATAAAAGCTATTAAATGTGAAATGTGAAATAAAATAAACATACAAAATAACACAAATTAGCACATAAAAAATAAATTGAAAAAATAATTAAAAAATGAAAAAATACATGAAATTAAATATAATATAAAATGATTTTTATATTTACATTTTAGGTCCCTTTATTTTTAATTTCTTTTGATGTTTTATTTTTATTTCATTTCACATTTTTTCAGTTTGTTTTAATGTTTTATTCTATTAAATTTAATTTCATATCTTCAGTAGTCTGTATTTTTTCATTTTTTCATTATTTTTTCAGCTAATTTCTTTTTTTTTTTAATGTTCTAATTTGTATGTTATTTTGTATAAGTTTATTTTATTTCACATTTTTAATAGCTTTTATTTATGCTCATTTTTTTTGTTTTAATGAATTTATTTTATATTTTATGTAATATTAATTTTTTTATTTATGTTATAAATACAGAACATTCTGTCAAGTGTCAATCAGTTTATTGGTCCATTTTTTATTTCTTTTGATGTTTTATTTTTTTATTTTATTTATAGTTTCTATACATTTTTCAGTTGGTCCTTTTTTTTTATGTTTTATTATATTATATTTCATTTCATATCAGTAGTCTGTATTTTTTATTTTTTTTTAATTATTTTTTCAGTTTATTTTATTTCACATTTTTAATGGCTTTTATTTAAATGTTTTAGTTCATATTTTTTTGGTTTTAATGCTCTCTTTTTTTTACGTTGTGTAATATTTCATTTTTTTATTTTATTTTAAATGCATTAGTCATAGTTTCAATAGTTTTTATTTGTTTTTAATATTTTTAACCAGTATCCCGTGTGTCCGCAGGTATCTCAACTACTTCGCCACCAAGTCGAGTCCGACCGGCGTGATTCTGGACCTGTGGGAGGCGCAGCATTTCCCCGACGGCAATCTGAACCGCCTGGCCGCTGTTCTGGAGGAAATGGGCCGTCACGAGAACATCATGGCAACCGAGCACTGACACCCGCCGGGCGCAGGAAGTTCCCGGAGAGCTCGAGTCACAGCGGGCGGCAGAGATCGCTGCCTGATCACCGTGACCTGTTCCAAACACGTTTAATCCGCAAAACAAGTCGACTTGAAAGGTGACATCCCAAGGGAAGAGGAAGAGTCTGTACGATTCCTGGTACAGTTGTTTGTTTTTGTATTCGTCGAATCAGTTTCTTAGGAAACGCGACTTCTGCTGTCCAAATACTGGACCTCCGGCCTCCCCGCGATGTCACATGATCAGGACCGAACACAGGAGCGGCTCGCAGGCGTGGTGATGAAAACAAACATTATATGAATACGTGTTGGAAAATGCCTTTATTTATACGTTCCTTTCATATCTGCTTTTGTTTTTTCTCTGGTCTCATTGCGCCATCCAGTGGACAGAGCTTGTAACTACACGTCCAGCCTCCTGTATATACAGCAAACTGTAAAGTTTAACAGTGTTATTATGATTATTATTCTCTGATTATGTTTTCATTTTATTATTAATTGCGTTTTGTTGCATAGTGATCTGTATGTAATCAAAATTTAGACAAACTAGGGACTAAACTCTTTCAGCAGCGATTGTGCGGTTTTGTAAACGTTCACCGTGTCCTGGATGTTCCACACCTTCTGCTTTGGGACTAAAATGTGACGGACGCGTTTCAGGAATAAACTTCAGTGGTCGTCACTCATAAGTTCATCATAATCACGTTGCTTTTGTACGGCGTGAAGACATCGGTCCGTCTCCGATCCTTCAGTTTGTGTGCGTTTACGGCACGTGAATCGCTGCGACTTTAACGGACAGCAGCCGATCAGAGGACGAAGCGATGGATGCATGTGAAAGCGCTGCAGTGAAAATAAGTGTACAAAGAACAACTAAACTAATAGCCATTTGAGTGTGTTTGTAATTTCCAGCATCGTCTCTTCTGTTCACGTTCAGTTGTCCAGATTTCTAAAGCTGTCTATGCAAATTCTGCATCCTTTATCAAAGAAGTTATACATGCTGAAAAACCGCTAGCAGTTGCTTTCCATAGTTATCAATCATGCGATTATTATATTTATAGTGAGGATGTTACTTATTCTTTTATGGCACGTTCATGATGTAATTTGCGAAAGCTTGCATCTCCTCTGTGAAGTTTCTGTACAAAATGTAAGAAAGAATTTTTAAACGAGTAATAAATTATATTTATATGCAACACTGAATTCAGGTGTCTTGTTTTTTTGTGTGTGAATTTCTTTATGTAGTGCTTCACAATGGACTGTTTTAAAGCAGAAAAAAAGTGAAAATATGGTGACAAACTCAAGATTTCAATCATGAAAAAAGAACTAGTTTATGTATATACTATACCAAAGGTCAAGGGTCACTATAAATCCTGGATTTTCAAATGTGGTAATTTGTTGAAAAAGATGGTTACATTCAAATATAAAAAAATATGGTTCATTGTGTAATTAATCAGTTGAATTCATTAGTGGATGTACCATGTGACCACTGTACCACCTGACCACTCCAGACTCATTTTGCCATTGACAGTTGCCATAGAAACATGTAATTCTTAGTCTGAGTCCAAGTCAGGTAAAAACCAAATCGAATAATAGTCAAAGTCGGATAAAGTCCAATTCTGATAAAGTCCAAGTCGGATCAAAAACCAAGTTGGATAAAAGTCCAAGTCTGTTAAGAACCAAGTCAAATGAAAGTCCAAGTTGGATAAAAACCAAGTTGGCTAAAAGTCCAAGTTGGGTGAAATCCAAGTTGGATAAAAACCAAGTTGGCTAAAAGTCCAAGTTGGGTGAAATCCAAGTCGGATAAAAACTCAGTCAGATAAAAGTCCAAGTCGGATAAAAACCAAGTCGGATTAAAACCAAGTCGGATAAAGTCCAAGTTGGGTGAAGTCCAAGCCGGATAAAAACTCAGTCAGATAAAAGTCCAAGTCGGATAAAAACCAAGTTGGATAAAAGTCCAAGTTGGGTGAAATCCAAGTTGGATAAAAACCAAGTTGGCTAAAAGTCCAAGTTGGGTGAAATCCAAGTCGGATAAAAACTCAGTCAGATAAAAGTCCAAGTCGGGTGAAGTCCAAGTCGGATAAAAACCAAGTCGGATAAAAGTCCAAGTGGGATAAAAATCAAGTCGGGTGAAGTCCAAGTCAGACAAAGTCCAAGTTGGATTAAAAACCAAGTTGGATAAAAGTCCAAGTCGGGTGACGTACAAGTCGGATAAAAACCCAGTCAAATAAAATTCCAAGTTGGATAAAAGTCCAAGTCGGATTAAAAACCAAGGTGGATAAAAGTCCAAGTTGGGTGAAATCCAAGTTGGATAAAAACCAAGTTGGCTAAAAGTCCAAGTTGGGTGAAATCCAAGTCGGATAAAAACTCAGTCAGATAAAAGTCCAAGTCGGGTGAAGTCCAAGTCGGATAAAAACCAAGTCGGATAAAAGTCCAAGTCGGATTAAAAACCAAGTCGGATAAAAGTCCAAGTTGGGTGAAATCCAAGTCGGATTAAAAACCCAGTCAGATAAAAGTCCAAGTTGGATAAAAACCAAGTCGGGTGAAGTCCAAGTCAGAAAAAGTCCAAGTTGGATTAAAAACCAAGTCAGACAAAGTCCAAGTTGGATTAAAAACCAAGTTGGATAAAAGTCCAAGTCGGGTGACGTACAAGTCGGATAAAAACCCAGTCAAATAAAATTCCAAGTTGGATAAAAGTCCAAGTCCGGTGAAGTCCAAGTCAGAAAAACTCCAAGTCGGATTAAAAACCAAGTCAGATAAAATTCCAAGTTGGATAAAAACCAAGTTGGGTGAAATCCAAGTCCACGTCTGATAAAGTCCATGTCGATTAAAGTCCAAGTCAGATCAATTCATCAGCGGTGTTATCAGGTGTGTTCCGACTTGTAAAAAGCATTTATGTCCTCGTAGAAATCGTAATTACATCTTGCAAACTGGGAATTTTATTGTGCCATCTGACCACTGCAGGTTAATTTTGGCCTTGACAGTGTTGCCATAGAAACAATGTTTATAGGTTGTCATCTCAAAATTACGGTATTGCGACTGAATGAAGCCATTGTTACAGGAGTTTAGTTGCAATTCAAGCAAAAATGTTGCATGTAAGAAACAAAAAAATAATCAGAAAATAGATTTGAATTCACTTTATTAAAGGAGGGGAATGTTAAACACGTACATTTATTTTTCACTCCATTTACACAGAACTATCAAATATTAAACTTTTACATGTGTGTTAAATAAGGCACAAGTCAACATGAAACAAAACATCCTGTACAAACGTTCATGTGACGCAAGAAAACATTTTTCTGTAACTCATGACATTCAATATTTACATTCATATTTTACAAGGACGTATTTCAGCGGTTCTCAGAGCGAGGAAACGACTGGACGGTAAACCTGGTGCTGCATTTGTCAGAATATGATGAAAATGTTTCATTTTCGATGTTGGACACTGTTCAGGGTGAACGTTTGAAAATGCATTTCACTGAATCATTTGGTTTGTTTCGTCGTCATAAAAAGCCTTCATGAATATTTAAAGATTGAGTTACAGATTGAGTCCCATGAAGTGTGTTTATGGGTTCATTGTGTTGGATTGTCAGTGACAGTTGATCAGAGTTTGTCCACTCGTGTCTCTGTCCGGCAGCGGCTGCGTGAGCTTTCACAGAAAGCAGGATAAATCCGCTCGGACTCTCAGGACGGACGTGAGTGTCACAGTTTAATGTCTTGAGACTCGGACATCTTGGCGAGCGTCTTCTTCACCCGCAGGGCGGTCAGACGAGAGGCCGGATTGTGAGCCCAACACTCGGTCATCAGTTTACCCATCTGCCTCAGACACTAGACAAACACACACAGAGGCAAGATTAGTGATACAGTGCTTTATACAACAGAAATGGTTTTGAACTTTTTGAGGTAGACAATAAGTGTACTTTCAAACTAAAACAGTCATTATGAAGGCCTGTGTTTGTATTTTAGAGTTTCGTAGTTGGAAAGTGGTGCTGATTGATTCAAGCAATTTTGCATGAAAGTCACCATGAAAAAAAATGGACAGTTATTTTTTAGAATATTTAAGTGTTTATTATATATGATTTATCTGTGCCCATCACTGATATAAATTCATGTTCCTCATAATCTTGAATCAGAATATCTTCCCCTCCTTGCAGCATCTCTTCTCTTCTCTAATGATGAGGGCAGAGCGGATAAAAGTCCAAGTCAGGATAAATCCAAGTCGTGAGAAGTCAAAGTCATACAAAAGTCCAAGTCAGAGAATTACAAGTCGGGTGAAGTCTAAGTTGGGAGAAATCTAAGTAGGGTAAATTCCAAGTCGGGAGAAGTCCAAGTCATACAAAAGTCCAAGTCGGACGAATTCCAAGTTGGGTGAAGTCCAAGTCAGAGAATTCCAAGTCGGGAGAAGTCAAAGTCATACAAAAGTCCAAGTCGGGAGGAGTCCAAGTCGGGAGAAGTCCAAGTCGGACGAATTCCAAGTCGGGTGAAGTCTAAGTTGGGAGAAATCTATGTAGGGTAAATTCCAAGTTGGGTGAAGTCCAAGTCGGGAGAAGTCCAAGTCAGGTGAAGTCCAAGTCATACAAAAGTCCAAGTCAGGAGGAGTCCAAGTTGGGAGAATTCCAAGTCGGGTGAAGTCCAAATTAGGAGAACTCTAACTAGGGTAAATTCCAAGTTGGGTGAAGTCCAAGTCGGGTGAAGTCCAAGTCAGAGAATTTCAAGTCGGGTGAATTCCAAGTTGGGAGAAATCTAAGTAGGGTAAATTCCAAGTCGGGAGAAGTCAAAGTCATACAAAAGTCCAAGTCGGGAGGAGTCCAAGTCGGGAGAAGTCCAAGTCGGACGAATTCCAAGTCAGGTGAAGTCTAAGTTGGGAGAAATCTATGTAGGGTAAATTCCAAGTTGGGTGAAGTCCAAGTTGGGAGAAGTCCAAGTCAGGTGAAGTCCAAGTCATACAAAAGTCCAAGTCAGGAGGAGTCCAAGTCGGGAGAATTCCAAGTCGGGAGAAGTCCAAGTCGGACGAATTCCAAGTCGGGTGAAGTCTAAGTTGGGAGAAATCTATGTAGGGTAAATTCCAAGTTGGGTGAAGTCCAAGTCGGGAGAAGTCCAAGTCAGGTGAAGTCCAAGTCATACAAAAGTCCAAGTCAGGAGGAGTCCAAGTTGGGAGAATTCCAAGTCGGGTGAAGTCCAAATTAGGAGAACTCTAACTAGGGTAAATTCCAAGTTGGGTGAAGTCCAAGTCGGGTGAAGTCCAAGTCAGAGAATTTCAAGTCGGGTGAATTCCAAGTTGGGAGAAATCTAAGTAGGGTAAATTCCAAGTCGGGAGAAGTCAAAGTCATACAAAAGTCCAAGTCGGGAGGAGTCCAAGTCGGGAGAAGTCCAAGTCGGACGAATTCCAAGTCGGGTGAAGTCTAAGTTGGGAGAAATCTATGTAGGGTAAATTCCAAGTTGGGTGAAGTCCAAGTCGGGAGAAGTCCAAGTCAGGTGAAGTCCAAGTCATACAAAAGTCCAAGTCAGGAGGAGTCCAAGTTGGGAGAATTCCAAGTCGGGTGAAGTCCAAATTAGGAGAACTCTAACTAGGGTAAATTCCAAGTTGGGTGAAGTCCAAGTCGGGTGAAGTCCAAGTCAGAGAATTTCAAGTCGGGTGAATTCCAAGTTGGGAGAAATCTAAGTAGGGTAAATTCCAAGTCGGGAGAAGTCAAAGTCATACAAAAGTCCAAGTCGGGAGGAGTCCAAGTCGGGAGAAGTCCAAGTCGGACGAATTCCAAGTCAGGTGAAGTCTAAGTTGGGAGAAATCTATGTAGGGTAAATTCCAAGTTGGGTGAAGTCCAAGTTGGGAGAAGTCCAAGTCAGGTGAAGTCCAAGTCATACAAAAGTCCAAGTCAGGAGGAGTCCAAGTCGGGAGAATTCCAAGTCGGGTGAAGTCCAAATTAGGAGAACTCTAACTAGGGTAAATTCCAAGTCGGGTGAATTACAAGTCGGGTGAAGTCCAAGTCGTTTGAAGTCCAAGTGGGATGAATTCTAAGTCAGAGAATTCCAAGTCGGGTAAAGTCCTGCGAGTCGATCTGCACGAGTCCACTGAGCAAGGCACAGTATGCTGGAGTAAGCAGCCCTCACTTTTCTCCTTGTTTTGCCTGTAACACTCTCACCATGTGTCTTCACTTCATCTCTATTGTTCATCATGGCAGACAGAAGCTCAATCTCATCCTATCAGCTTCTCCATCAGACCGTGGAACTGCCAGTAAACTACCAACAACTTCATCTCTGCCTTCACCAGTCCCTCAACACTTCATGTCAGCATTCAACATTCCCTTTCTTCGGTTTTAGTTCTTATCTCCATTTTAGGCTCATATAGTGTGGGTTAAGTTTTTTTTAGTAACTTTTACTTGTTAAAAAAAGTCTAAACTATCAATCAGACGACAGAAGACAGTACCTCATCGCTGCTCCAGCGGTTTGCAAACGAGGGTCTCTGTCTCTTGATGCACACCACCTCCCTCATGTCCTCGTAGGACGGGTCCGTCGGCACCAGATCGTGATACGGCAGCTGATATTCCTCCACAATCCCTGCAGGACAACATGATGATGAGGACTGAAATCACATGTTGGAATAGCAACATTTCACATGAAATCAAAATAAACTTTCCTGAATAACATCTGTCTTATTGTGAATAATTCTTACCCTGTTCACGATTAAAACATCGTAACTTGCTAAAATAACCTTGATTCCATCCAATCAGATCCTGACAGATCAAATCAAGCAGCTGAACATTCGTTTTCTCTCACGCCACGTTAAACATGTTGAGCGTGTGCTGAACTCACCACCAGACACACATCTCCTGGCCATCTCCCACAGGATCAGGCCGAAGCTGTACATGTCGGCCATGATGTAGGACTGGAAATGGCAGCGGTTCAAGCTCTCGTCCAGGACCTCCGGAGGCATGTAGCGTTTGGTACCGACCCGTGTGTTGGGCGGGATGTCCACTTCATTAGTGTCACTGAACACAAATCAACACCAGCCAGTTAAACATCTGACGTCACATAAACGTCCAATACAATCATGACCAACAGCATCAAATAAAATGTTTGATAATCAACATATTTAACATCACCGCTGACAAACATGAAGTTACACTTTGTTTTTGTGCCATATGTAATACATGTATTGCGCGTGGCACCTGATGAACTTGACGGCGAGCCCCAGGTCAGCGATGCAGCAGCTGCCGTTCTTCTTCACCAGGATGTTTTTGCTCTTCAGGTCTCGGTGAGCGATGGCCGGTTTGCCCTGCGTGCCGAAGATCTCCGTGTGCAGGTGGCAGAGGCCCGAGACGGCCGAGTACGCCAGACGCAGCAGGGCTTTGGTGTCCAGCGTGGTGGATTTGAGGTAGTCGTACAGCGAGCCGTTCTCGTGATAGTCTGTGATCAGATACAGCTGCGTCCACGAGCCCGTGCCCTTTATATCTGCCGCGATGAATCCTGACGGGAACACAGAAGACAGGTACATATAGACAAAGGTCTTGAAGCAGTGTTATTTTAGTATCACTAATCTGATGTGACGGTACCCAGGATGTTCTCGTGTCTCATCAGGACGGTCTGGTAGATCTCGGTCTCTCTGAACCAGCTGGCCTCTTCCGTGGTGAAGAAGACCTTGACGGCGACGCGTTCGCCCCTCCAGCGGCCCATCCACACCTCGCCGTAACGGCCCTTCCCGATCTGCTTCACCATCTGGATCTGCTTGGCGATGGTTCGCTGCACCTGTGAGGAGATGACGGGGTGAGACTTGTTAAAAAGAAAATGACGTTAGTGATGGGAGAAACAAAGCTTTTCCAAACTGTGAATCAATTGATTTACAAAATGATTAACTCGTTCAAAGCTCTCAAAACGACTGGTCAGAACGGTACAAAAATTCATATCTAACATGTATTAAAACAATTAACAAATTATCTAATAACATTAAATATGAAGTGTCTGTAATGTGTTATTGTGTAAGCAATAAGGTCTGAGAGGCCTTATCGTGAATAAGTCACGGCTGAAGGGCGTTGTTAGGCACGACGCGAAGCATATAAATCAACGTATTATAAATATATATATATATATATGGGTCAATGATGTGACGCCTACATTTTCTGTCCAGTTGCATTTTTTCAGTTAAAATTTGGCTTAAATGCATAAAAAGTACCTGTCCCGTGCATGTACTCACTTTAACTTTTCAAAAAACATTAGTTATTTTTAATTTTCTGTTATTTAAAGTGTCAAAATATCATGTGGTGCGACCGTCCGGCCATAACTTCTGTTTTGGAAATGTCTTTGAAATTACTCTAAATTTATTCGAATTCATTTTCTGCACTACTTGGCATGATTTCCAACGTGTTTTGTAATCCTGTACAAAAATGCAAAGCATTCGTATTTATATTTCCATCATAATATACAAACAAACTTTTGTCCGATGATATCCATTTTATGAAATATCATGTGGTGCGACCATCAAAAAAACTACCATTTTGGGACTTTCATGTTGAAATCCATTCAAAGACAGGAAGTTGAAACATATACCAATTTGTGAAGGACCCATGGAAGCAGCGAGCAGGTTTGTAACTCTGTCTTAAATTTGGAAAAAAATAACCTTTTTAACGGTTACATTTGGACATCATGTGGTATGACCTCAAAAAACAATGAATATTAAGTTATTTCTGCAAATATATACTTTTATTACAAATTTCATAGTGACCTTTTGTGGGAAGCTAGCTTGTTTTGTTTAGGTGGCCAATTCTGTGCCTGTAAATTTTGACTGAATTTGAAAATATCATGTGGTGCGACCACTGCAGAGTGTTTTCCATGAAAGATATATGTCCTTGATTTTATGTTCAATTTATGATTTATATACATAAAGTACTTTATTTTAGTATCATTTGGAATAGATTTAAATGCAATTTGGGTCATTTTATAAAAATATTTCAGACAATAAGAGAAAAATGCAAAAAAAAAAAAAAAATCAGTTTGGAAATTATGCATTTATTAATCATTTACTGTTTATTTATTTGTAACTATTTCAATCTATTTTACCAGATGCCACTGCCAAGCAAAGTAAAAATCACTCGCCATAGGCAGTGTGTTAATTCTGACCCTGCAGCAAGAACAGAGTTACACCTTGCTAGGAGAAGAGTGAAATATTATTACAATTTAAAATATCTGTTTTCTATGTGAATATATGTTAAAGTGTAATTCATTCCTGTGATCAAAGCTGAATTTTCAGCATCATTACTCCAGTCTTCAGTGTCACATGATCCTTCAGAAATCATTCTAATGTTTTTTTGTATAAAACTGATTGTTTATTTATCTCTTTAAATACATTTTTAATGATATTTAAGGTCTTCGTGTCATTTGGAGCGACCACACATCATGTGGTGCGACCAATAATAGCAATAACTGTATTAAATTAAAAATAAAATATCTAATTTCTGTGGCTGAAATATGAATCACTGATACAGTATGCTTAAGTGAGTGCTATTTTTAAAACATTTTTATCAGTTTTATGCGATTTACAGGAAAAATAAGTCTGTTTACTACGTTAAGACGGCAACTCTGAAGTTATAGAACAAAAATATAAGATCGTTCTTTACTGAATCTCAAAAGAACTGCAAATACTGTGTTTCTAAACACTTTAATTACTGAGAGCTTGTAAAAAAAAAATATGAAGCATGTTAAGGAAATGAATTAATTTTAAGATAAATCACGGTCGCACCACATGATATTTTTTAAGGCTATGGCCAATTCATCTAGATAAAAAAAACACTAAAATCACTTAATTTAAAATTTTAATATGAATTTATGTGTTCAAAACATTATTAATCCTTGAACAACTGCAATAGAAATTATTATTTTTGGTAATCCTTATACGTCATTGACCCATATGTATATATATGTGTGTGTGTGTGTGTACTGTATATATATATATATATATATATTTGTGCTATCAAATCAATTAAATCGCGATTAATCACATCTAACATAAGTTTGTAAAAATATATATCTGTGTGTGTGTGTGTGTGTGTGTGTATGTATATACACAAATTATATATACTAACTTTTGTTATTTGATTTGATGCAATTAACATAAAAGTTAGTAAATATATATATACATATATATACACACACATATATATTATATAGAGTATATATTATATGTATGTATGTATGTATATATATATATATATAAACAAAAATACATTGACAAAAAGAAATGTAATAGAAATACAGGTTTGTGTGGTAGACTAGAAGGTTAATAGAGTTTGTCATGAGTGTGTCTGACCAGCAGAGGGAGTCCTGATCCACTGCCGGAGCTCTGAGACTGTTCAATCAGATCCTTCAGAGACTCTCCAGCGGGAATGAAGGTCTCGTCCTGCTCCAGACCGATGCTGTATCGCGCACGCGTCTCCTGCCGCTTGTATCTGACACACACACACACACACACAGGAAGCACAGAACAGGACGTCAACTCAAGTGTAATGAAGTCTCCTGAGAGTGATGATGATGATGATGATGATGATGTACCTGTAGTAGCCGAATATGATGATGAGGGCCAGTATGATACAGCAGACCGTCACAGAGATGAGCAGAGCCACCTGATGGATGCTGCTGTCCAGATCTGATGAAACACAAAACACTTCAGTCACATGTGAGAGAGTGAACTCCCTAACAACCACACAACAACGCCCCGGCAACCACCCATATCACTCCAGCGATATCAGTGTGTTTCACAGTCAAACTCTGAATATCTTGAGGAAATGTAAAAATCATGTTTCTCTTTCTGTCGTTCTGTTCTCAGGTCAGTGTGTGTTCAGAAAAGAAACTGAGTCGGAATCGATCGCTCTCTTCCTGCAACACTCCGCTCGAGTTTCTGACGGACGACACCGATGAGACGCTGCTCGCTGGGACTCTAACCTTACACACACACACTGATAGACACACACACACTTATATATGTGGTTTACGGGGACTCTCCATAGACGTAATGATTTTTATACTGTACAAACTGTATTTTCTCTCCCCTACACTACCCCTGAACCTACCCATCACAGGACACTGTCTGCATTTTTTGAATTACAAAAAAACACCGTTTAGTATGTTTTTTTTAAGCCATTTGGTTCACGAGGACACAGGAAGTGTCCTCATAAACCATGTTTACGTTGTAATACTCATGTCATTATACACATTTGTGTCCTCATAAACCATGTATACAAGAACACACACACACACACACACTCTGAGGTGTCTCGCGCTGTGACAGATGGACAGATATATCAGGAAACTCAAGCGCTCCCGTGAGATGCCGTGTCCTTTTCATTAGAACGGTAGGGAACACGCTCAATCCCAGCAGCCCCTGCAGCCCAAAAGCTGCGGTTTGTAACAGTTTAACCTGTCAAAAACCATCAGCCCAGAAACACCAGTGTGTGTGTGTGTGTGTCTTCTGATCATATATTATTCGCATGCGATGTGTCTCATGTACTGTATGATGCTGTATGATATCAGACGGTCATATTACAGTACATTGATAAACGCATTTCCTTATTCTTCATCCGACTATTTTCCGCATGTTAGAATAACAGTAAGTGATTAAAGCTACATAGCAACCACACGGCAACCACCCTGATCTCCCTAGCAGTCCCTCTGCAACCTCCAACTCCTAACAACACAAACATTAGTCTGGGAATGATGCTTGAAAAATGTGACAAATGAAAACTCTTATATTTGAGCTCCTTCTTTGTCTGGATTCTGGAAGTTCTCTCAAAAAATAATGAGGAATTGTTTTGAATCATATGCATACATGTGATTTATCATGTATTTTTCCCTCTCTCACCAGGTCTCTTGAGCGGAGGCAGCGTCGGCTGGAGATCCTGGTTACAGTAATCCTGATTGGTGCAGCATTCCAGGATCCTCCTCAGACGAGCGTTCCCAGTGTCCTGATGGGAAGAGCACATGTTCATAAGAGCAGCAGACAGATGCAGACCGACAGACGCAGACAGACAGACGCAGATGGACAGACGCAGACAGACAGACAGACAGAGATGGACAGACAGACGCAGACAGACAGACAGCATTCCAGGATCCTCCTCAGACGAGCGTTCCCAGTGTCCTGATGGGAAGAGTACGTGTATTCATAAGAGCAGCAGACAGACGGATACAGACACAGACAGACGCAGATGGACAGACAGACGCAGACAGATGCAGACAGACAGACATTTGCAGACAGATGCAGACAGACAGAAAGATGCAGACAGACAGATACAGACAGACAGATGCAGATGGACAGACAGACGCAGACAGACAGACAGACGCAGACGGACAGAAAGACAGACGCAGACAGACAGACAGATGCAGACGGACAGATACAGACAGACAGATGCAGATGGACAGACAGACGCAGACAGACAGACAGACACAGATGGACAGACAGACGCAGACAGATGCAGACAGACGCAGACAGACAGACACAGACAGACAGATGCAGATGGACAGACAGACGCAGACAGACAGACAGACACAGATGGACAGACAGACGCAGACAGACAGAAAGACAGATGCAGACGGACAGATACGGACAGATACAGACAGACACAGACAGCATTCCAGGATCCTCCTCAGACGAGCATTCCCAGTGTCCTGATGGGAAGAGTACGTGTATTCATAAGAGCAGCAGACAGACGGATACAGACACAGACAGACGCAGATGGACAGACAGACGCAGACAGATGCAGACAGACAGACAGATGCAGACAGACAGAAAGATGCAGACAGACAGATACAGACAGACAGATGCAGATGGACAGACAGATGCAGATGGACAGACAGACGCAGACAGACAGACGCAGACAGACAGAAAGACAGACGCAGACAGACAGACAGACGCAGACGGACAGATACAGACAGACAGATGCAGATGGACAGACAGACGCAGACAGACAGACAGACACAGATGGACAGACAGACGCAGACAGATGCAGACAGACGCAGACAGACAGACACAGACAGACAGATGCAGATGGACAGACAGACGCAGACAGACAGACAGACACAGATGGACAGACAGACGCAGACAGACAGAAAGACAGATGCAGACGGACAGATACGGACAGATACAGACAGACACAGACAGACAGATGCAGACAGACGCAGACAGACATTTGCAGACAGACAGAAAGACAGACACAGACGGACAGATACGGACAGATACAGACAGACAGATGCAGACAGACGCAGGCAGACATTTGCAGACAGATGCAGACAGACAGATGCAGATGAACAGATACAGACAGATGCAGACAGACGCAGACAGACAGATGCAGACAGACGCAGGCAGACATTTGCAGACAGATGCAGACAGACAGATGCAGATGAACAGATACAGACAGATGCAGACAGACGCAGACAGACAGATACAGACAGACGCAGGCAGACATTTGCAGACAGATGCAGACAGACAGATACAGACAGACGCAGGCAGACATTTGCAGACAGATGCAGACAGACAGATGCAGACAGACGCAGACAGACAGACATTTGCAGACAGATGCAGACATATCAGACAGACAGATGTAGAAGGACAGACAGATGCAGACAGACGCAGACGGACAGACATTTGCAGACAGACAGATGCAGACATATCAGACAGACATTTGCAGATGGACAGGACACTCACCCTGCACTGAAACTCTGAGCCCACTAAACCCAGACAGCCGGACGTGCGCACTGGAGAGCCGCCCTCCTCTTCCTCCACCATAGTGAAGCAGTAACCATCAGTCCTGCATCATCATCATCATCATCATCATGTGTGTTATGATGAACACTCGGCAAACTAAACCTACAGACTCTCACCTCTAAAACCAGCAGTACTATACTACTATTACTACTACAACATTTTTATATATAAAGTAGTATTACAAATAAATTGTATATACATTTATAAAATCGATAAATACTACTACTACTAATAATAATAATGACAAATATGTATATACACATTATCTAAAATAATAATAATTATAATAATATATGTAAAATTATATATATATATATATATATATAAATTAATCAAATAAAAAATGAATAAAATAAATAATTTGTTTATACATATTATATAAAATAAATAAATACATATATAATAATAATAATAATAATGCATATAGTTTATGCTCCGTTGTAAATCATTCTGTACGGTTTTATTTCTCATGTTAATGTGCTCATAACTGCTGTTACCGTGGTAAAGTGTGCTGTACCTGCAGGTGTTGTTGGTGGAGTCTTCAGGACAGTGATGGTTACACTGACATAACAACATCCTCTCTGGAATCACAGGTGCCGCGCTGCCGCTGCTCTCTTTACTGCCGCCCGCCGCCACCTTCCCAGAATTCCTCTGTAACATGGTGTCCAGCACGTTCGCTGCAGAGACACAGATTCACGTTAAAATACTACAAAATAAAAGAGGTTTCATAAAGATATTACTGATATAATATTAGTTTCAAGTGATACAATCATGATACAAGGTCTGATTTTGTGGATATTTGATTGAAAAATCGGTGTACAACAAAGATTATTTGAGTGAGTTTTACAATGGAAATAAAACAGGCAGAACTTCAGGATTCAGTAGTGCAGTTCTTCCCCAGGAATTAAACGCACAATATTTTCATAATAAAGCTGAAATTAACTTCTACAGAACAGATTTCATTAGTTACCGAGGGTTATACTTTATCGCTAATGATCAATTTCCCTCTAATGTGCAAAACGGCTTGATGAGCGACTCTTCAAATACACACGAGAGCTGAGTGTGTGTGTGTGTGTGTGTGAAGAACAGCTCGTCCCGCTCTGATATCACAGCTGCCAAGAAGATAAAGCCACAGATGCTCTCGGCCTTGACAAGATTATCACAAATATCCACGAGTCTCTGAGACAGACTCATGTCGCCAGAAGCCATCGTGACCAGAGACGCTTCATCAGAGTCAGAAATCACAGTGACTCGACGGGATTCAGATTTCACTACAGAAAACCAACATTATCACACGCTGAAGAAAATAACACACATTGAAATCATTTCCACTCAGAAATTGCTAGTAAATTTCACAAATTATTACAAAGAAACGGCAAGTAACTATTATTATATCCGTATTAGATACATTAAATATTATGTGGGGCATATTAGTGTGGCTTACACTACTTTGAGTAAATCCTCTTGGGGTTCAGAGTATTTATTTTCCCTGCATTACCTTCACACATGTCTAGTACAATTATATGGTCTTGTTTTGTTATTACAGTGTATGTTTTTTTTTTCTTTATTTACCCTGAAAGACTGGAAGTGAAATGTGACAACATGCCCCATAGGTTACATGACCATAGGAGTAATGTCATTTATTACTCACCCTCATGTCGTTCCACACCCGTAAGACCTTCGTTCATCTTCAGAACACAAATTAAGATATTTTTGTTGAAATCCGATGGCTCAGTGAGGCCTGCATAGCCAGCAATGACATTTCTGGAGCGTTATGAATCAGCGTGTCGAATCATGATTCGGATCGTGTGTCAAACCGCCAAACTGCTGAAATCACGTGACTTTGGCACTCCAAACCGCTGATTCATAACGCTCCGAAGCTTCATGAAGCAGTGTTTTGAAATCGGCCATCACTATATAAGTCGTTATTTTGTTTTTTTGGCGCACCAAAAATATTTTCGTCGCTTTATAATATTAATATTGAACCACTGTACTCACATGAACTGATTTAAATATGTTTTTAGTACATTAATGGATCTTGAGAGAGGAAATGTCATTGCTGGCTATGTAGGCCTCGCTGAGCCATCGGATTTCATCAAAAATATCTTAATTTGTGTTCTGAAGATGAACGAAGGTCTTACGGGTGTGGAACGACATGAGGGTGAGTAATAAATTACATTATTTTCATTTTTGGGTGAACTAACCCTTTAAAAAGTTATCTGATCTAATGAAAAAAATATACAAGACCAAAAATAAAATACAAATATTCACTTTTTCATATAAAATAATGCTTTTTTTAATAATTAAAAATAATAATTTTGGACTTTTGAACACATTTAGACATTCAGAAAAACACTTTCAGCAGTTGTTACGGAATATTTTTTCCATTCATTTCTCCCATAGGGATTTCAAAATAGTTTTTGTTAAAGCGTTATAAGCCATGAAACACGCTAATCAGCTACAAGGAGAATCACAACATTACAAACTTTGATATGAAAATTGAACAAAAATACAAAGATACAAGACTGTGAACTTAACGGGTTAGTTCACCCAAAAATGAAAATAATGTCATTAATTACTCTCCCTCATGTCGTTCCACACCTGTAAGACCTTCATTCATCTTCAGAACACAAATTAAGATATTTTTGATGAAATCCGATGGCTCAGTGAGGCCTCCATTGACAGCAAGGTAATTTACACGTCCAGATGTCCAGAAAGCTACTAAAGACGTATTTAAATCAGTTCATGTGACTACAGTGGTTCAACCTTAATGTTATAAAGAGACGAGAATACTTGTTGTGTGCCAAAAATAACAACTTTATTCAACAATATCTAGTGATGGGCTATTTAAGAACACTGCTTCATGAAGCTTCGAAGCTTTACGAATCTTTTGTTTCAAATCAGTGGTTTGGAGTGCGTATCAAACTGCAAAAGTCACGCCCCCCAGTGGTGAACCATTGAAATTTTTGAAACACTTATGACACAACGAAGCCTCGTTTACTGAAATCACGTGACTTTTGCAGTTTGATACGCGCTCCGAACCACTGAATCGAAACAAAAGATTCGTAAAGCTTCAAAGCTTCATGAAGCAGTGTTTTGAAATCGCCCATCACTAGATATTGTTGAATAAAGTCATTATTTTGTTTTTTTTGTGCACAAAAAGTATTCTCGTCGCTTCATAATATTAAGGTTGAACCACTGTAGTCACATGAACTGTTTTAAATATGTCTTTAGTAGCTTTCTGGGCATTGAAAGTGTTCGTTATCTTGCTATCACTGAGCCATCGGATTTCATCAAAAATATCTTAATTTGTGTTCTGAAGATGAACGAAGGTCTTACAGGAGGGTGAGTAATTAATGACAGAAATTTCATTTATGGGTGAACTAACCCTTTGACGGCTTTAGTGAGGGAAAGAACTACAATCCCATGAAGCTTTGGAAACAGCATAATTGAATTAAAACGATGGCAAAATATAAAACTACGCATTTAAAAATGTTGATTATATCTACAGAAACAAAATATTTTAAGTTTATTGCAAAATATCATGTCATTTGCAGTGCTTCATGGGAATGGGCGGAGCTAAAGAACTCTTTTGGTGTCTCTGATTGGTGGAATTTTCTGTACAGAATCATGGGTAATGTAGTTTTTCTCCAAACATGGTAATTATAAAAATAATTTATGTGAGCTAACAGCTTTAACAGAAGCAAATACCATCGATTAATAACCTCGTCGCTCACAATCTTTACAGGTTTACAAGTTATCATTAAAATCAACTTTCATACGGACGATAATATAGGTATATTTTGAGACAATACAAACAATCGTGCAATAGTATTTATTGCTTTACGTGACTATGTATGTGAATAAAGTTGACATACAAATCTAACTTTATATAAAGAGCTGTGCAATAATAGTTATATTTTGAGACAATTTAAACAATCACGCGTTTGAGATCTGATATAGTATATATACAACATTATATATAGAGTTGTGCAATAACATAGTTTTATATACATCAGTTAATAAGCACACACACTGTTCTTGTTTTTGCAGTATTTTCTCTGTATGAAGCTCAGATGTAAACACTTCAGCAATACAAACTTAATTATCTTACAAACTTAATAACAAACAAAATTATCATTTAATCATGATAAAGCAGAGAGTGTTCATTAATAATATCAGTGTTTGTGTCCTTTTAAAGGTCGTTTGTGATATAAGCACATGGACTCCATCATCCGCATTCAATCACACGCTTTATTCCTCCACCTTCAGCAGAGACATTCTTTCTTTCTTTCTTTCTCTCTCACACAAACGAGACATAACACGACTGCAGCAGCGCTTCAGTTTGAATATTCAGAAACGACAGCTTCAGTCCATCAGTTCAGTCAATCACACTAAAGCAACAAACACTGTGTAGATCAGTGATGATGAACCGGCAAGGTCACAGAAACCTGAGACTACCACACACACACACACACACACACACACACACACACACACACACACACACACACACCTCTCTATAAAGAGCTCAAATCAGCAGAAACAGGAGGTTTGTGTCACTGACTCTTAAACTTAAAGAACTCAAAGAGTTTAACCTGAACAAACCAGCGACAGACGCAGATCTGTGGAGGTCAGCTGTGAAACACTGCTTTCGTTTCCTCTTTATTTAGACGTTCGGGCCTCTTTCAAGGTGAACAGCCATCTAGTTTTCTGCTGTATATATATATATATACACATATATAAAAATAAATTGCTGTGGCTCTGCAGTTTGGGGAAAAACATATATATATAAAGGGCATTTGAATTGTGCAAAGCTCATTTCTGGAGACTAATTTTTCGATAAATAAACACACTGAGATCTCAGTTAATGACTAGAGCAGAGAGAGAGAGAGAGAGAGAGAGAGAGAGAGAGAGAGAGAGGGGATCAGGTTGTTCAGTTCTCCAGGTGTAGGGAGTAAATCTAGCGGACATTCAGATCTCTGACCTCAGTGAGTTCACACAGGAGTCAGAACGCTTCATCCATCACAGTCTGACCCGCAGGAGCTCTCTGAGCTCATATAGAGCACAACACACAGATGAGAGGACCAGACCTGAACACGGCTGTGTGATGTGTGTCATCTAATATCATAAACGTTGTTTTAACAATGTGGAAGCTGTATGACTCTCACTTTGCAAATAACACACACAACAGACCTTGATAGTGCACACTTTCACTGTGATGCAGTCTACTAGAATGACCCTGAAACCCTATACGAGAGCCAAAACACCAGTTTTTGAGTTTTTGTCTTATATTTCAATAGTTAAGCAGTATCACATGAGCAAGAGGTCTATTTTTCCCAAATATCAGCACAATTGCAAACGTGACATTGATTTTATACAATAGTTCGATAAACAAGAAGTTAATATTGTAGTTACATTTTAGACACGATATTGTCTGTTTTTGCTCTATTTCGGCATTGAAAATAGTTCCAACCAGAACCGTAACAGAACCGTAGTGCGTCTCTGAGCAACACACAGCGCTGTTTCATTACTGAGCTCACTGAACGAGTCAATGATTCAATGATCCATTCATAAAGACCCTGAATGAATCAGCAGTTTGAACGAATCGGTTGAATGAATGATTCAATGACTCACTCATTAATACAGTGAATTACCGCCTCCTGCTGGTGGTCTTAGATTCATATTTAAGGTTTTCATTAAGAAAAAATTAATAATTCAATATTCAAAATATTGTTTTTAAACCTTAATCTCATATCATTATTTATGCAGTTGTGATTTCAGTGTAAATATCTACTGTAAATGCAGCTTCTGCAGTGCAAAGATGGATTTTGTTGATACTGATTTCATTAACTTCAGTAACTTACTTTATTGTCTTATTATTTTAACTGAATTTATTGATTAAATGTAAGAATTTGATATATAAGATGACGCATACATGACGCAAAAAATACCTTAAAAAGGTAAAAATGCCCTGGAAATCAATTAAAGGTGGCAAATATCGTGCCTTAATGGGAAAAGATCATTTAATTACAAACTAACCATAAGAATATGAACAGATTCAGGAGTCAGCTGTCCTAAACCAGCACAAAAACTAATATGCTCTAATATTGTTATCAGCAAAATCATTGAAAATATTGAAATATAATTTTCTGTATCATACACCCTTAATCTGAAATATTTAATAAATCAAACTCACAAGCCTTCACCACCCAAATCTGGATTGTGGTTCTGCTGTGACCTTTGACCTGTGACCCGTGTCTAATTAAGCCTCACAGTCAAACGAATCAAACGATCACATGACAAACTCATCTGCACAAACATGCAAACACTGACATGAGAAGTTCAGCATTATTGATGTGCTTTTCTAGTAACTCTTTCATAAGTTCCATGCGGAAAGATGATTAATTTACCCTGTTTATTTCTGTCTATCATTATGAGCAATAATAAATCATCTGTGCAATCAAACGTGATGTGTTCAGACCTGCCAACCATCTTGCCAACTTCTGCAGTAAAATCATCAATGCAATTAAAACAAACCCGTGGGGAGGTTCGGCTGGGTCACGGTGCCCGTTCACCACATCAACAAACACTCCACCTGAACACACACGAGCTTCAGCTAGATCAGTGAGATAAACAACATTATCAAACACCGAGACAAAACATCCAGCAGCTCAATGTTCCATGAGGAGAAACAAGGAAAAACAGGAGGGCGGAACGTGAGCTTATCATCAGGAATTCAAGAACTGACTATAATAAATATAAAAATATTTGTATTTTATATATATATATAAATTAATATAATATAAATATAAAATTTTATCTAAAAACACCAGCAACAACATGCCACTAGGGGTCTTCTGTCCCATTTCAAAGGTTTATCTTATCTTATCCTAAGTGACTAATTTGAATATAATTCTTTACATTATTAAAGAAACCTTTTTGTATATTTCCAATAAGAAAAAAAAATCCAATTAGCATCTGTAGCGCCACAGCGTAAAATAATAAAAAAAATAAAATAAAATATAAAAATATAAAAATTAAAATAAATTAAAAAAATATAAATAAAATAAAATAAAATGAATTAATTAATTAATAGAAAATAAAAAATACAATAAAATAACATAAAAAATAAATAAAATAAAATAATGAAATATAAAATAAAATAAAATAAAATAAAATAAAATAAAATAAAATAAAAATAGCAGACAGCTCTTAACCAAAGGAACTACTGGTAATTTCAACTTTTCACTTCAAAAAATAAATAAATAAATAAATAAATAAAAAATATATATATAATAATAATAATAATAATAATAATATATATATATATATATATACATGCATACATACACATATATATATATATATATATATATATATATATATTTACCCTACAAATCTAAATAAATTACTGTGTTCACAAATCTCCATTAACAAGCACATAATAATAATAATAATAATATGCAATATAATATTTAATACAATTTAATAATATAATTACATTTAATAAATCTTTTAATATTCAACATAAAATAAATGAACAGTAATCACTATTATGCAATTACAAAAAAATAGAAGGAATTCAGATGGAATAAATCACAAAAATGTTGATTTTCAGATTAATGATTAATATGAGCATAACCATTCAATAAATGTGTTGAGATTTAGAGACATCTGTGATCAAGAAGAAAATAAAAATCTCTCGACTATAAATCACTTCAGCTGAAAACATCTGCTAACTGACTAAGTGTGTGACTGTAAACTGATGTAAGCCCTTCTGTTTATGAACTCATGTAGTCCTGAGAGAAACAGTACATGGTTTGGACTCTTGACTGATGTTTCGAGTGAAACCGGACTGGGACAAAAGCATGTGACGCAGCAGCTCATCAAACCCTCGTGCTGTTCCACACCATGTTTAGACACACAGAGAGCTATCATCCGTCGATCCCACACACACAGGGCCACAGGGACCCTGAATAAAGCCGTGCGTTTCATGCGATGCCAGTGTCTGCAGCTGCTCCGCTCCATCATGCGAGCGTGTGCCGGTGTCACTGTCCAGCGCTGCTCGCGTAACTATTATTACTCCAGCGCTTCAGTCTCCGTTCTCACTAACACCGCCCTTTCCCTACAAGCATCTAAACTCACATTCACACACAAACAACTGAAATTCAGTTCAATTTCATGATCTTTTCTGATCTGGTTTCCCCAAACACTCTCGCCATCTGTCATTGGTCAGTCAAGCAGAAAGCCCCGCCTTACACTCACGCTATTGGTCAATGTCAGGCTGGTTTGGATCAAACTATCCAATCAATCATAGAGTTAATGTGTTTCAGTCTTCGGGAAATCAACCAACTGATGGTTTATTTATAGATTACACTGTATATTAAGAAATATTTCATCAAAATACCTTTTAACTGAAACTGAACAGAAGACATGAAAGAAGTAGAATTTAAACATTGCAAATCAAAGACGTTCATGTTAATCAATGTCTATTTTTTTCAGTATGAAGTACTGTAAATAAATTTCCAGAAAAACACAACTCAAACTCACACTCACGAGCTGAAAGGAGCCGATTCATAACTTTATAAATGTTGTTCAAGGCCGAAATGAAGACGGATACAGTGCATCCCACTCTCTAGAACAGAAGAACACTGGACAGAAACTCTCTGACCTCGTCCGGTAAAGAACAGAGTCTCTTTGAGGAGTCCGAGCGTCAGTCCCCGGGGTCCGGGGCCACAGGTGCAGGCCATGCGGGGGCCGCCGCCGCAGCCCAACATCTGACTGCGGATCGGGTTCTGTTTGCTGGAATCTGATCCGTATCCTGTCAGGAAGCCGTCGGTTTCCCCGCGCTGCTCAGATTGGTTACGGAAGCTCGTCTGTGAAGGATCCTCCGGTCTAATGAGAGCAGCGCTGATACTCCGGCTGCTCATGTGTTGAATTGGAGGAATGTGACAAAAGCAAACACGACTCAAGTGTGTTTAAGTCGCGGTTATTCCGTCTGGAGCTTTATTGTTGCTGTGATTTATTTATGTATAGGCGTCATAAGATGCAAAACAAGTTTTTCCTATCTTGAAATGTGACTGTACAAAAAATGCTGGGTTAAAACCAACCCAAGTTGGGTTGAAATTGGACAAACCCAGCGATTGGGTTGATTTAACCCCGTGAACTGGGTTGTTTTAACCCAGCGAATTGACTGTTTTAACCCAGCGAATTGGGTTGTTTTAACCCAGCGAACTGTTTTAACCCAGCGAATTGACTGTTTTAACCCAGCGAATTGGGTTGTTTTAACCCAGCGAATTGGGTTGTTTTAACCCAGCGAACTGACTGTTTTAACCCAGCGAATTGACTGTTTTAACCCCGTGAATTGGGTTGTTTTAACCCAGCGAACTGACTGTTTTAACCCAGCGAATTGACTGTTTTAACCCAGCGAATTGGGTTGTTTTAACCCAGCGAATTGACTGTTTTAACCCCGTGAAATGGGTTGTTTTAACCCAGCGAATTGGGTTGTTTTAACCCAGCGAATTGACTATTTTAACCCAGCGAATTGGGTTGTTTTAACCCAGCGAATTGACTGTTTTAACTCTGCGAATTGGGTTGTTTTAACCCAGCGAATTGGGTTGTTTTAACCCAGCGAATTGACTGTTTTAACTCCGCGAATTGGGTTGTTTTAACCCAGCGAACTGACTGTTTTAACCCCGTGAAATGGGTTGTTTTAACCCAGCGAATTGGGTTGTTTTAACCCAGCGAATTGACTATTTTAACCCAGCGAATTGGGTTGTTTTAACCCAGCGAATTGGGTTGTTTTAACTCTGCGAACTGGACTGTATTAACCCAGCGAATTGGGTTGTTTTAACCCAGCGAACTGACTGTATTAACCCAGCGAATTGACTGTTTTAACCCCGCGAATTGGGTTGTTTTAACCCAGCGAATTGACTGTTTTAACCCAGCGAATTGGATTGTTTTAACCCAGCGAATTGACTGTTTTAACTCTGCGAATTGGGTTGTTTTAACCCAGCGAATTGGGTTGTTTTAACCCAGCGAATTGACTGTTTTAACTCTGCGAATTGGGTTGTTTTAACCCAGCGAATTGGGTTGTTTTAACCCAGCGAATTGACTGTTTTAACTCCGCGAATTGGGTTGTTTTAACCCAGCGAACTGACTGTATTAACCCAGCGAATTGAACTGACTGTATTAACCCAGCGAATTGAACTGACTGTATTAACCCAGCGAATTGACTGTTTTAACCCTGTGAATTGGGTTGTTTTAACCCAGCGAATTGACTGTATTAACCCAGCGAATTGGACCGTTGTAACCCTGCTAATTGGGTTGTTTTAACCCAGGTAATTGACTGTTTTAACCCCGCGAATTGGGTTGTTTTAACCCAGCGAACTGACTGTTTTAACCCAGCGAATTGGACTGTTTTAATCCTGTGAATTGGGTTGTTTTAACCCCGCGAATTGACTGTTTTAACCCCGCGAATTGGGTTGTTTTAACCCAGCGAATTAACTGTTTTAACCCAGCGAATTGACTGTTTTAACCCTGCGAATTGGGTTGTTTTAACCCAGTGTATTGACTATTTTAACCCAGCGAATTGACTTAACCCAGCGAATTGACTGTTTTAACCCCATGAACTGGGTTGTTTTAACCCAGCAAATTTAGTTGTTTTAACCCAGAAAGTGTGCTGTTTTAACCCAGCGGATCGATTGTTTTAACCCCACGAATTGGGTTGTTTTAACCCAGCGAATTGACTGTTTTAACCCAGCGGTTGAGTTAAATGTTTTCCCGAAGTGCTGGGTAGTTTTATTTAACTTTGGTTGTTTTTAACCCAGAATTTTTTTACAGTGTAACTTTCACAACTCAAACTGTCCGTTTATCAAAACTAAACTGTAAAAACAACTCATTGGCAAATCATAAGAATTATGGCACCATGAGCTCATATCGATAGCCATTCAGTGTTCAATAACAATTTTCATATATACATATTTAATATATTTATATATAGAGTACATACACTACCGTTTAAAAGTTTGGGTTCGGTAAGATTTTTAAATGTTTATGGAAGTCTAAAATACAGTAAAAAAAACAGTGAAATATTATTATAATGTAAAACAGCTGTTTTCTATGTGAATATATTGTAAAATGTAATTTATTCCTGTGATCAAAGCTGAATTTTCAGCATCATTACTCCAGTCTTCAGTGTCACATGATCCTTCAGAAATCATTCTAATATGATGATTTGCTGCTCAAGAAACTTTTATGATTATTATCAATGTTGAAAACAGTTGTGTACATTTTTTTTTCAGGATTATTTGATGAATAGAAAGTTCAAAAGAACAGCATTTATTTGAAATAGAAATATTTTGTAACCTTATAAACATTTTTAATCACTTTTAATCAATTTAATGCATCCTTGATGAATAAAAATATTAATTTTGTTCATAAAACTATATAACAATAGAGAAAGAGAGTGAATTTAAAAGTACAGAAGCAACTGTTTTAAAAACATGTTTATTTGTCAAAGAAAAGGGAGAGAAACCACATGTTCCTGAAAAATACAATACAGTCATATTTGGCAAGAACTCTGTAACCTTGAAAACAGCAGCAGTGGAATAAGAGCTCTGATCCAAACCCCAGTCAACTGAGATAAAACCTCAACATTAATGCATCAGGAATGATCTTCATGAGAAACAAGAGCACAAGAGACTCGACTCGCACCTGATACAACAGAGTCTGATATTTGAGAGTTTGCAATGGTGAAACAAGAACAGCACAGGGATTTGAAACTTACATTATATTTATTTGAATGTTGATTCATGTACTTTGTCTCTTTTGAAATATAAAATGAATAGCTATTTAAACTGCCCATTTTTAATTACACCTAACTATTTGTGTTGATCTTAATGAAATAAGTCTGTTTATAATCAATATTTGTATCAGTCTTTGCTTGTCTGTGATATTCATGTTTCATTGACCTCATCGCAATGCATTCTGGGAATTATTTATGAAGGATGCATGCCTTAGCCAAAATGAGTCTTAGAAAATAAAGTCGTGGTTTGACAGACTTCACTGTGTCTATGTCTATGAACCCTTAAAAGGCTGTCTAGATAGGCAGCTCGCTAGGTTTAGAAACGGAGCATGTGACTCAATCTTCATACTATTACACACACACACACACTTTTTAAGCCTTTTTTAATGTTTAAGTAATTTAAATAATAGTAAAATTCCATCAAATTGAATTGAATAATTCAAACAATCACACACACACACACACACACACTCACTCTTGGGAACACTGCCTGTGTCTCCGCTCATCACTCCAGACGATCCTGTGGGAATTTCACCCAAAAACACCCCAGAAACGACTGAACTGAAAGCGTGATCCTCCACCTGCCCACACGAGCTCCTCATCTGCGGGGGAACAGAGAAACTCCTGCATGAGTCATGTGCGGGAGGAACCGTGAAGCTCTGCTGAGTCTACACAACCATAAAGCAGCGCTTCTCTCCCACTCCAGTCTGTCCTTGACTCATGTTTTCATCTTATCAAGAGCCAGAACGCTTCACAGAGACCAGCAGCACCTGCTCATGTCCAGGTGGACAAAACAACCAGACCGACACCACGAGCCTGATATATACACTGCACAAATTTCCAGTACAAATATCTAAACTTTCTTAAATCAAGATACATTTACTTGAGAAGCAAAATGACTGAAGATATAAATATTAAGAGATTTTGTGCTTAAAACAAGAACAAATAGATAATCCTGTATGAGTTTCTTTCTTGTTTGGAACATAAAAGAACGTGGGTAATTAAGCATTTGTTGGTCCCCATTGACTTCTATAGTATTTGTTTCCATACTATGCAAGTCAGTGGGGACCATTAACTATTTGGTTACCAACATTCTTCAAAATATCTTCTTTTATGTTCCAAACAAGAAAGAAACTCAGATTTGGAAGAAGGGTGAGTAAATGATGACAGATTTTTTTTTTATTTTTTAGGTGCACTATCCCTTTAAGAGTGCATTTACTTGAGAAGCAGAATGACTTTTCAAATATTAAGAGTTTGTGCTTAAAACAAGAACAAATATATGCCAATGGGGTCAGAAAAATTACCCTGTATGAGTTTCTTTCTTGTTTGGAACATAAAAGAAGGTGGGTAATTAAGCATTTGTTGGTCCCCATTGACTTCCACAGTGTTTTTTTCCATAGTATGAAAGTCAATGGGGACCATCAACTATTTGGTTACAAACATTCTTCAAAATATCTTTTTTTTTTATGTTCCACACAAGTAAGAAACTCATACAGGTTTGGTACAATGGTGTGTAAATGATGACAGAATTTTCTTTTTTTTTTCTTTTTTAGGTGCACTATCCCTTTAAGAGTGCATTTACTTGAGAAGCAAAATGACTTTTCAAATATTAAGAGAGTTAGTGCTTAAAACAAGAACAAATATCTGCCAATGGGGTCAGAAAAATAATTCTGTATGAGTTTCTTTCTTGTTTGGAACATAAAAGAACGTGGGTAATTAAGCTATTGTTGGTCCCCATTGACTTCCATAGTATTTGTTTCCATACTATGGAAGTCAATGGGGACCATTAACTATTTGGTTACCAACATTCTACAAAATATCTTTTATGTTCCAAACAAGAAAGAAACTCAGATTTGGAAGAAGGGTGACATAAATGATGACAGATTTTTATTTTTTTTTATTTTTTTGGGTGCACTATCCCTTTAAGAGTGCATTTACTTGAGAAGCAGAATGACTTTTCAAATATTAAGAGAGTTTGTGCTTAAAACAAGAACAAATATCTGCCAATGGGGTCAGAAAAATAACCCTGTATGAGTTTCTTTCTTGTTTGGAACATAAAAGAACGAGGGTAATTAAGCTATTGTTGGTCCCCATTGACTTCCACAGTATTTGTTTCCATAGTATGAAAGTCAATGGGGACCATCAACTATTTGGTTACAAACATTCTTCAAAATATCTTTTTTTTATGTTCCACACAAGTAAGAAACTCATACAGGTTTGGTACAATGGTGAGTAAATGATGACAGAATTTTCTTTCTTTTTTTGGGGGGGGGGGGGGGGGGGGGGGGTGTGCACTATCCCTTTAAGAGTGCATTTACTTGAGAAGCAGAATGACTTTTCAAATATTAAGAGAGTTTGTGCTTAAAACAAGAACAAATATATGCCAATGGGGTCAGAAAAATAATTCTGTATGAGTTTCTTTCTTGTTTGGAACATAAAAGAAGGTGGGTAATTAAGCATTTGTTGGTCCCCATTGACTTCCATAGTATTTGTTTCCATTCTATGCATGTCAATGGGGACCATTAACTATTTAGTTACCAACATTCTTCAAAATATCTTCTTTTATGTTCCAAACAAGAAAGAAACTCAGAAAAACTCAAAAATACTCAGAGAAACTCAAAAATACAGGTTTGGAACAACTTGAGGGTGAGTAAATGACAGAATTTTCATTTTTGGGTGCACTATCTCTTTAAGAGTATTTTAATAGAGATGTATGAGATGAAGCACAGTTTCATTTATCAGACATCAGATGAATAATACTTCTCAAGGAAGAGAAGAGAAGATGAGATGAAGGTCCTTCATAAGCGCAGATGTGTTTATCTCCACACTGACCTTGCCATAAAACACTGAAGGCACCAGTTGTTCCTCTTATCAGTCTGCCGAGCATGAAATACTTTAAACACATGATTACTGTGTAACACAAACGTGTTGGACACTTCCACGCGGCCGCTGATATTAGAATCGCTCTGGAATGCACGCGCACAGACGACTCTTAAACTTTGAGACACCAACCACAACACCGGCTGAATCATGCAGCACTTAAACGGAGCTGTTTAGAAACAGAAATGTCAAAAATTCCCTGAAGGAAGTTGAAGAAACTGCTAAAGCACTTCTAAAGATGCTCTGCTGCGCAGGTGGAAATGAAAGTGTTCATCGTGTTCACTACCCATTTTACTTCTAAACTATGATATATTTCTGAGTGAAACATACAAAGGGATTTGAAACGTACGTTTATATACTGGCAGTCAAACATTTGGAATAATTAAGTTTTGTTTATTGTTTTTGAACGAAGGCTGCATTTATTTTACTAAAAATACAGTAAAAATTGTAAAATATTTTTACAATTTAAACAGCTGTTTTCTCTGTGAATATATAGTAAAGTGTAATTTATTCCTGTGATCAAAGCTGAATTTTCAGCATCATTACTCCAGTCTTCAGTGTCACATGATCCTTCAGAAATCATTCTGATATGATGATTTGCTGCTCAATAAACATTTCTGATTATTATTAATGTTGAAAACAGTTCATATCTTTGTGGAAAGCGTAATATAGCACCATTCAAAGTTTTGAAGTAAGATAAATAAATACTTTTTATTCACAAGGACACATTAAATTGATCAAAAGTGAACGCATGTACAAAAGCACAGAGCGGCCAAAATAAAAACTTGTGTTTACATTTTAATTAAAGATTATAAAGACAAAAAAGTTGTCTTGTTAATATGAATTATACACAATAAAACCAGGAATGTGTATGAAAATAAATGCTGATTTCTTGTTGACTTCAGTAACTTGTCTAACCTGGCATTGTACATTATGAATATTGTTGGCTCTGTAACAAACTGCTTTTGTCGCTTTGGATAAAAGCGCCTGGTGGTAAATGTAACAAAACCATAATCAATACAGACAAACACACAACAACCAACACATGAAGCTTCCCGAAGTTCAATCCTAACTGTGCGTCGGGCCGGACGGCAGCTGAAACAGTAAATCCATGTGAACGTGCACCAGCTGCGGGATATTTCTGACCCTCAATGTGACACACAGGGGTTTCAATTATTTTAGGTGAGGGCGAGCGCATGTGCGGGTGTTTGTTCATCTGTATTTGTCTGTGTGTGTGTGTGTGTGTGTGTGTGTGTGTGTGTGTGTGTGTGTGGGCTGTGAGAGTGGAATTGATTTTACAGCCTGACGCCCAACTGCGTGTTTAACAAGTGTCTGACAGTAGATCACTTCTCCACGTCTCAAAGACTTCGCCAAATGCCTCACTGACCAGCAAAAACCCAGAAGCAGCAACACAGACGTCATCCCACTTTCACCGCTTTATACATGTTAAAGCACAATTCACCGCTCCATAATCAATCTCACGCTTACTAGAACAACAGCTTCACCTGCTGAATTAGATCTGGTATATTCGACATGTTGACATGCTTTAAACAGCACTATTACCTAAAACCTTAATATTCATGATTATTCATCATATTAATGGACAAACTGCTTATTTGTACTTTTAAAAGTTAATTTGTCACCACATTTGACAGGTGATCAGAAACTTTTCAGTCACTCAAAATACACAAAAACAAACCTAACATCTTGGTGTTGAATAATAAACAAACTTCATGTTTCGCGTAACTAGCTCTGCAAGTTTATAAATATGAGCTGATTCAGCTGAAATGGACTCTAAAGTTAATTTTACGTGTTAATAAAAGTTTATGAATCGTCCACAATAAATATTCAACATGAAGTTAGTGTAAAGCTGTGTGGCAAATTCTTTAAAACCATTTCAAACAGCATTTTTATGATTACATGGTTGTTTTAACCCAGCGAATTGGGTTGTTTTAACCCAGCAAATTGGGTTGTTTTAACCCAGCGAATTGGCTGTTTTAACCCAGCGAATTGGGTTGTTTTAACCCAGCGAATTGGTTGTTTTAACCCAGTGAATGGGTTGTTTTAACCCAGCGAATTGGGTTGTTTTAACCCAGCGAATTGGCTGTTTTAACCCAGTGAATGGGTTGTTTTAACCCAGCGAATTGGGTTGTTTTAACCAGCGAATTGGTTGTTTTAACCCAGTGAATGGGTTGTTTTAACCCAGCGAATTGGGTTGTTTTAACCCAGCGAATTGGGTTGTTTTAACCCAGCGAATTGGTTGTTTTAACCCAGTGAATGGGTTGTTTTAACCCAGCGAATTGGGTTGTTTTAACCCAGCGAATTGGTTGTTTTAACCCAGCGAATGGGTTGTTTTAACCCAGCGAATTGGGTTGTTTTAACCCAGCGAATTGGTTGTTTTAACCCAGTGAATGGGTTGTTTTAACCCAGCGAATTGGGTTGTTTTAACCCAGCGAATTGGCTGTTTTAACCCAGCGAATTGGGTTGTTTTAACCCAGCGAATTGGTTGTTTTAACCCAGTGAATGGGTTGTTTTAACCCAGCGAATTGGGTTGTTTTAACCCAGCGAATTGGCTGTTTTAACCCAGCGAATTGGGTTGTTTTAACCCAGCGAATTGGTTGTTTTAACCCAGTGAATGGGTTGTTTTAACCCAGCGAATTGGGTTGTTTTAACCCAGCGAATTGGGTTGTTTTAACCCTGAATCAATTGAAATGGACTCTGAAAGTCAATTTCACACATTAATAAAAGTTTATGAATCATCCAAAATAAATATTCAACATGAAGTTGATGTACTGCTGTGTGGCAAACTCTTATGATTTTTGACAGGTGATTATAAACTTCTCAGTTATCTTAAATACACACAAGCATAAACATTTTAACCTAAAAATCTTGACCCAAAACTCAGACACGTTTTGCATCGACTACTCATGACATAGACTCATTTTTACATTTTAATTAAAGCTTAATATCAATCGTGACATGAATTTGACATCCTGCATGTTGACAAACTCCCTATAATTATTTCGAGCAGTATTTTTCTGATTCTTTCATAATTATTATTCATGATTACTCATCATATTAAATGACAGACTTGTTGTTTGTTTCTTTTGTAGCATTTAACAGGTGATTAAAAACTTTCCAGATTCCTAAAACACACACATGCACATACACTTTAACCTAAAACTCCATGTACACATTCTGCGTAACGAGCCGTGCATATTTGAAACGGAATGTATATAGTTCTCCCCGGTGCATATTTGGCACTGCATTTCTGGCGCCCGTCCGACAAATATTCTAAACATGAAACATGACGTGCAGCAACAGGGGGTCAGACACAGAACTGAAGGTGAACAACAGCAAGCAAAAGATGGCAATAAACACGACAGATACTCACCCTGAGTGGACGAGTGCAGACACATCACTCCCAGCAGAACCAGCAGAGGTGTCCAGCGGGTCCCCGTCCGAACCTGAAGCTCCATCCCTGAGACTCGAGCCGCCTGCCCGCGCGACCAGGGCATGGAAACACACGTACGCGCACGCTGCTCCCTCCACAGTTACTCCGCACTGACGGCCGGCCTGTGATGGACAGAGAGAAAGAGGGTGTTACTCTCTCCCTCCCTGCGTTTGGGACGGCCCCTCCGCTCCGGACACCTTGTGGAGAAACAATAAAAGCAGCAGTTGATCTCTACGGCTCAGCCGGGACCCTCCTCATGCACAGGGGAGGGCGTCCACTGAAAGGAGGCCAGGGGAGGGAGGGATGGGATTGGCGGTCGACCCCCAAAAACAGCCCCGGGGCCGCCCGTGATCTGAGAGTCACGTGACCACAGTGCCTGAACTCCTGCTGCACCGACAAACCAACAACAGTTAGCTTGGATTTATTAGCTAGAATTCATTTTGTGAAAATAATGTGAGTGGTGTTTGCCGGAGCAAAACTCTCTGACATAATGATAGGGTAGTTTCTAGGGTGTTGCTATGCAGATGCAACAGTGTTTTAAACCATTTTTATCATGCAGTTGCTAGTATGTTCACTGTAGGCTTCTGTAAGAGTTACACATTGAGCTTTAATAATAAGAGGTTTGATCACATCGTTATCTAGTACTAGTGATGATTGAATTAAACAAGTTAAAAACAACCCAAGTTGGTTTGAAAATGGACAAACCCAGCGTGATTGGGTTGTTTTAACCCAGCGAATTGGGTTGTTTTAACCCAGCGAATTATTTTTTTTTTAACCCAGCGATTGGGCTGTTTTAACCCAGCGAATTGGGTTGTTTTAACCCAGCAAATTGGGCTATTTTAACCCAGCGAATTGGGCTGGTTTAACCCAGTGAATTGGCTTTTTTAACCCAGCAAATCGGCTTTTTTAACCCAGCGATTGGGCTGTTGTAACCCAGCGATTGGGCTGTTTTAACCCAGCAAATTGGGCTGTTTTAACCCAGTGAATTGGCTTTTTTAACCCAGCAAATTGGCTTTTTTAACCCAGCGATTGGGTTGTTTTAACCCAGCGAATTGGTTTTTTTTTAACCCAGCGATTGGGCTGTTTTAACCCAGCGAATTGGGTTGTTTTAACCCAGCAAATTGGGCTGTTTTAACCCAGCGAATTGGGCTGGTTTAACCCAGTGAATTGGCTTTTTTAAACCAGCAAATTGGCTTTTTTAACCCAGCGATTGGGCTGTTGTAACCCAGCGATTGGGCTGTTTTAACCCAGCGAATAGTTTTTTTTTTTAACCTAGTGAATGGGTTGTCTTAACCCAGTGGTTGGGTTAAATGTTTGCCCAACCTGCTGGGTAGTTTTATTTATCTCAACTATTGTTTAAAAATTACTGTATTTCTTGCTTAAAATGAACCCAAAATATGTTGGAAATAAACATGTATTAATATGTTTAAAGAATAATAATTAAACAATAAACATTTATTAAATTGCTTATTAATAAACGTTTACCTTTTGATTATTATTGTTGCCTCTAGTAATTATGTGTCTGATTTTTAATTTCCAACATATTTTGGGTTCATTTTAAGCAAGAAATACAGTAATTTTTAAACAATAGTTGGGGGTTAATAGGGTTAATAGGGTTAAATAAAACTACCCAGCATGTTTGGCAAACATTTAACCCAACCGCTGGGTTAAAACAACTCAACCACTGACTTTATCCATTTTCAACCCAACTTGGGTTGTTTTTTAACCCAGCATTTTCTAGAGTGTAAATTGCAACTAAAAACAACATAGTTTACAGAAAGTTTCTCCAGGTAGTTTGACATCAAAAACATGAAAGCAAATCACACACCATGTATTCTCACTCAGAGAGCTGTAAAAACTAGTTCCTGCCGGGTTGGTTAAGCATTTCCTCCTTTCCCCTTTAGGGTGCCAGCGGTTGATTGACAGCTCATTATGGGTGGGATAAAGAACACAAAGCAGCCAGTAAAAACACATCAGAGCAGAAAGAGTGTATGACAAAAGCCATTGACACGTCAGGTGATGGCGGGACTCACCTCAGGCCACGACACGCCTCCTCTCGCCCTAATCTCACCCGAACCCTCCAGACCAGCAATCACTACTACAGCAGATACAACTTAAGCCATTACTGAGATCACATCAAGAGCACAGAGCCAGAACTTCACATGTTCAGCAGATCAGGTGCATCGTTTTCACCTGCTGGGCCAGAAAACAGGTGGAAGAATCCCTGCGCCACATCTACAGACCAGAAGATCACTGAAAGGCCAGGATGCAGGACGAGACACTTCATACGAGACACTGAGCACTTGAATATTGGATAAATATACAGTGCGTGCATAATTATTAGGCAAGTCGATATTCTGATCATATTTTTTTTCCAAGCAGATTTTACAGGTAAAATGGGCAAAAAGAGATTTAACTCACACTGAAAAGTCAAAATTTATTAACTCTTTCTCCTCCAGGCACTGCCAACGTTTTCTGGTCATTTTCACAAAGTTTGTGCAAGTTTGTGTGTGTGTGTGTGTTTGTGTGAATGGATGTTTTTGGATGAGCTAAAAACAAAGAGAAAGTGAGAGCAGGAAGAATAGAGAGTTCAGTGGGGCGGCAGTGATGTGACTGCGGCACTGGTGCTGTCAGCGCTCATTTGGTGTGATTACATGCGATCGGGGCGACCTCTCGGGAAGCTGGGGCGTTTGGAGCTGTGAGTAGGTCAGGCCCGCTCACACACTCGCTGCGAGCTCTATCAAACGCCCAGCGTGAGGCCCGCTCGAGCCCTGCTGAAGAATGGGACGTCCGGGGGAAAGCGAGGGGCCGCATGCTCTGATTCCACAACACAAACTCCACCCAAAACCAGCCCTGAAATATGAATCACTGCAGAGGATAATGAGCCGCAAACAATCCTGCAGCAACCAACAATTCTGTCTACAATTCTGGTTAAAATAACTCAATAATCCACTGGGTTAAAACAGCCTACCCGCTGGGTTAAAACAACCCATTTGCTGGGTTAAAACAGCCTATCTGCTGGGTTAAAACAGCCCATTCCCTGGGTTAAAACAACCCATTCGCTGGGTTAAAACAACCCATTTGCTGGGTTAAAACAGCCTATCTGCTGGGTTAAAAAAAAACTTTGCTGGGTTAAAACAGCCTATCTGCTGGGTTAAAACAACCCATTTGCTAGGTTAAAACAGCCCATTCGCTGGGTTAAAACAGCCTATCTGCTGGGTTAAAAAAAAAAAACCATTTGCTGGGTTAAAACAGCCTATCCGCTGGGTTAAAACAACCCATTTGCTAGGTTAAAACAGCCCATTCGCTGGGTTAAAACAACCCATTTGTTGGGTTAAAACAACCCATCCGCTGGGTTAAAACAACCCATTTGCTGGGTTAAAATGGCCCATCCGCTGGGTTAAAACAACCCATTTGCTGGGTTAAAACAGCCTATCTGCTGGGTTAAAACAGCCTATCCGCTGGGTTAAAACAACCCATTTGCTGGGTTAAAATGGCCCATCCGCTGGGTTAAAACAACCCATTTGCTGGGTTAAAATGGCCCATCCGCTGGGTTAAAACGGCCCATTTGCTGGGTTAAAATGGCCCATCCGCTGGGTTAAAACAACCCATTTGCTGGGTTAAAATGGCCCATCCGCTGGGTTAAAACAACCCATTTTGCTGGGTTAAAACAACCCATTTTGCTGGGTTAAAACAACCCATTTTGCTGGGTTAAAACAACCCATTCGCTAAATGCAACTGTACAATTTTGGAGTCGTGAGATTTTTTTTTTTTTTTTTATGTTACTGAAAGTTATTGAAAGTCTCTTCTCCTCACAATTGTTTGATCAAAAATACAGTAAAAATAGTGAAATATTTTTACAATGTAAATCAGCTGTTTTCTATGTGAATATATAGTAAAGTGTAATTTATTCCTGTGATCAAAGCTGAATTTTCAGCATCATTACTCCAGTCTTCAGTGTCACATGATCCTTCAGAAATCATTCTGATATGATGATTTGCTGCTCAAGAAACATTTATGATTATTATCAATGTTGAAAACAGTTTCATATTTTTGTTGAAACTCTGATACATTTTATTTTTCAGGATTCTTTGATGAATAGAAAGTCCAAAAGAACAGAATTATAAATGTCTTTACTATCAGTTTTTCATCAATTTAATGCATCCGTGCCAAATACAATTATTAATTTCTTTCAACACAAAACTTTTTTTGGTAGTGTACATACAGTACATGCAAAGCCATCACAGATCTTCTGAAGTCAAACGTCTTGATGCACCATATACTGTGGTTCAGAAGTCTGGATAATAAGGTAAACAACATTATTTTTGGGTGAACTATCCGTTTAAGAGGTTTTATTGTTGCCAAAAATACAGTATATTTAACCAACAAACACACAAAAGCTCCAGCTAACGTTTACTTGCATGTGAAAAAGCAAGCGTTTCAGAATCTGTGTGGATTTACGGCCAGACGTCTCTGTCGCTCACATGCTGCTGGAAAATCTGTGAGACAACCGCAAAATTCACAACTCAAGTGAGGAACAAAGGACGCGGGCACCAGCGGCGGCGATGGCACGGACTCTTGAATTACAATAGCGGCTGAGGGAATGCGAGCCGTGAGCGATGTTGCGGCTGACAGCGCCGCTGACCCCTGCCACTGTGAAATTTCAACAGGGGATTTTCTGTCGTCTTGAGAGGCCGTTGAGAGTTCGGTCACGGAATCTGGGAAAGACATTCCGCTTCCTACGAGCCGACAGCTGCACACAGGTGGGAAACCCAATCGGATCGCGCCATCAGACCATCGGCATCTCCGGCCCATCCTCTCTGAGACTCAACAACATCTGATTATCTGTGTCCTGATGGTTTAAACTAATCACTAACTATTTTAATGTGAACAAGGTAAAGAAGATAATATAGAAGATACCAAACTTCCACAGCTATTTGATTACATTAATTGCAAGCATTTTATTGTATTACAAGTTTTCTGAAATGTTATGTTTAAATATGCAAATTAGGCATTATGTAAATAAATATGCACTAAAAATTCTTATTTTATTTTGTTGACTTATTGGAGTTAAAAGTTTTACAGAGGGGAGTGTATTACAGAGATACTGTTATAGATTTTATTAATATTTTGAATTTGTTTTTGTGCTTTTTTTTGTTTGTTTTCATTTTAATTTTAGTTAAACTTTTAGTACTGTTGTTGTTTGTTTTTAAATATAGTTAAAAGTTATATAACTTATATATATATATATATATATATATATATGTGTATATATATATATATATATATATATGTGTATATATATACACACAAAATAAATAATATAAATATATAATATACAAAATAAAGCAAAGAATTTTGAGTGCATGTTTAATTACATAATGCCTCAATTCATTTGCATATTTAAACATAAAATTTCAGAAATCTTGTAATACAAATGCTTCTTAATGCAATCAAACAAAATAAAATCACTTAAAATAGTAATTAGTTTATACACACACACACATATATATATATATATATATATAAAATCAGAAAATACTGCCAAAAGACAGAAAAAAATACCATGTTTTTTGTAATAAAAACTTATATAAATCAGGTGAATTATACAATATGAACAATCCCATCAGTAAAAATCTTCAGAATATAGACAGGAATAAATCTGTAAGTTTTGGTGTTTGTAAGTGCTGCTGAAGTGGAGAAAAAACTCTTTAAAGATATGTATTGCAATTGAAATCTACAGATGCAAATAGATAAAGTGCAATAAAATGAACACTTAAAAGTGTAGTTTGGATGTTTTCTTCCACTAGTCTGAAACAGCACAGTATGAAATGCCAAACAGTCCAACATCTCAAAATTGACTGGTGCATGAAAAAACAATGTACATTTTGCTGTAAAACCGAACTCTAAAGCACTTCAGTTTCCCTCACTGAAGACAGACCCTGAACGTCTAACTGTTGTAATTCCTGAGAGTTTCTTCAGGTCTCATGGTGTCCTGCTTTCAAGCTCCCAGCATCCCAACCGTGAGCCACTGGTGAGCGAGAGAAAGACAATCCTCATGAATATGCAAATCCAGCACAATGCGCCGCCACGGAGCATGAGACAATCAGAGAGGCTTTGAAGTCACTCACCGGGAATGCTGGGTACGGCGAAACAAAACTTCTCAAGAGGACTAAGAAAGCGTCACAGCAAGAATCATGCGGGGGACGCTGGGTAAAGAGGCATAATCCGTCCTCTCACTCTTTTAGAAAGAGGTTTTTAGAGCATTTTTAGAAAAGCGCTGATGTCAATGCACCGCTGCAAGAGCGCTAGACTGTTCAGAGGAAGTTTAGAAAAGAAAAACAATGTGGGAATTGATTCATTACAGCCACGGCGGGAGACGCAAGCTTCTATGCATATTTTTATGCATCATAACAGTGCAAGATTTTCTGTATAGCATCAAAAACAGATATACAACAGCTAAAGGAACTTGCAAATGACAATATCTGAGTATTATACTTTTTTAAAAATACAGCTTTATGACTTTTTGATACATAAATATTTGCATAATTGCACTACCATTAAAAAAACTTGGGGTTAGTATTTTTTTTCCGAAAGAATTAGTACTTTTATTCATCAAGGATGCATTAAATTGATCAAAAGTGACAGTAAAGATGTTTATAATGTTACAAAAGATTCTATTTCAAAATAAATGCTGTTCTTCTGAACTTTCTATTTATCAAAGAATCCTTTAAAAATAAAATGTATCAGTTTCCATAAAAATACAAACTATTTTCAACATTGATAATAATCATAAATGTTTCTTGATCATCAAATCATCATATTAGAATGATTTCTGAAGGATCATGTGACACTGAAGACTGGAGTAATGATGCTGAAAATTCAGCTTTGATCACAGGAATAAATTACACTTTACTATATATTCACTTAGAAAACAGCTATTTTAAATCATAAAAATATTTCACTATTTTTACTGTATTTTTATCAAATAAATGCAGCTTTGGTGAGCAGAAGAGACTCAAAAACAAATCTTACTGACCCTAAACTTAGTGTATCTGTGTGAGAAACAGGCCCTTCCTCTGTGTAAAACACAGAGAGGATTCTGCAGACGGCGTGACGTCAGCAACACCTCTAAACATCTCACCTGAGAAGCTTCACCGTAGTAAAATCACCTTACTAAAGCAAACATGGCTCATAACAAGAAGCATTAAGCTGTGTGTGTGTCTGTGTTTGCTCAGCTGTGTTTGGGTTCTTACACACACAGGCTACCGGTGAATTAGCAGGTAAATATCTGAGCTTGTAATCCAGAAGATGCTGATTCAATCCTAAGAACTAACTAACTCAGACTCACTCCAGGAGAAGTGAAGTGAATGGTGCAGATGTGACGTCTCAGTTGGTGTGACTCATATGAAGTATGTTATGACTGCGGTAGTTTTCACCGCATGAGCTCTGGAGTTTCTGTGCTTCACTAAGTAGAGCGCTTGTGTAAATGACATCAGCTTGTGTTGGTGTGAGCACTAATGAGAACTCATAACTCAATATCTGAGAAACAGATACTGCCTCTGTACAAATACATAAACCTCTATTTCATCCAGTCTAGTGTTGTCAAAAGTACCGGTACTTCGGTACCAAGTTGGTACTGAAATTTTGAAAATGTGATGATACCAGCATTTCTGTAGTACTGGTAGTACAGAGAATCCGGGTATATTCGGTACCCACTGATAGGGCTGTGCCAGTATTTACGTGAATATGACACGAGTGAAGCACAAAGCTTTGTTTACAAAAGAAATAACAGGTTAGCAATTAATTGTGACATCACAGCCATGGAAACATTTTTGTTCATGCCGAATGAGAGAGGTATGAGAGTCTATACATTTAAGCTTTGTATTCTGTTTTGTGAATCACGATCTGGTCACCTGATTATCAGAGAATTTAACAATATTCCATTAACTATTCCACTGAACATGAAATCTCTGTTTCTTTTCCCAAATCTTCACTCACACAGGGGATTATAAACGTTTCTTTCTTTCGTTCGCATTTAGGCCTATTATATTCGCATTCTTTACTGTGGTAAAGTAGAAAAAAACCGTAGGACAGAAACCTTTTTGCTTGCACATCAGTTTCTATTTAACACAGTTTGTGTTTGTTATTAGACTTTATAAGGCGCGTCAAGTTTATTTGTATAGCCTAAAGCGCATTTCACACATGCTGGTGATTTTTACTTTCGCTTTCCCTGGCAGCGCTAAATCAAACACAGCCTGAATGTGTGAAGATGAAACTCGCTCTTCAGACCTTTTACAACAAGTGTCAGTTGTGTGTAACATCAGGAGAAAACATGAAGATATTATAAAAGAGAAATGGTCTCTTTCCTGTTCGTGTCCCACATCCCTCTCAAAGAGCAGAGCAGTAAATAATATTTAACTTTCTTATTATTTAGGTTACCATTATTTACTGATATTTATTTAATAGTTTTACAGCCTTCGTTTCACTGAAGGAATAGCTAAAATAAACACGCACGTCTGTTACAAAATGGATGTTTGAGCATTTATTTATTTTTTATATATTTCAAATTTTATTTCATTGAGGTATATATACACACACAAACATACACACACGCTCCAAATATTTATATGTATGATTACCATATTTAATATGTTTTTAAAATAGGCTATATAAAATAGTAAAATAGTTCCAACAGATTTTGCTGTGGTACCGAAATTGGTACCGAGAACCGTAAAATTTTTATGGTATTGGTACCGACTACTGGGATTTTGGTACCGTGACAACACTAATCCAGTCTATGTTAATTATAAGAACTTATGATATATATATATATATATATATATATATATATATATATATATATATATAGTACAGTAGAATGTACTTCTCAGAGTAAATTTTATTAAAAAGTATTTTTAAGGAATATTACACAATTTCCATCCATGTTTTAAAAATGTTGTGCTGCACTTTTTTTTGCCAAAAAAAGAAAGGAATTGTTTAAATTTCATTTGATTACATTTGAAAAGATTACATAAATTATCACATTTTTTATGCATTTATTTGATTACCACTGTTGTTGATTTAAAAAAAAAAAAAAAAAAAATTGTATTAAATCATAAAACACAGAATTCAGAAAAATGAAAACAGAAAACAGAATTTCTGGAAAAACAAAACACAATTCATAATAGGGCATTCAAATTCTAATAAATTATTAAATTGTTAAAGCTGTATGAATTCAATTGACATCCTTTTTTGATTATTCAAATTGAATTAAACTAAAATGTAATGTAATTTGGGGAAAAATAAAACAAAATTTGGGAAAAACTGAAACAAAGGGCCCTAATTACATTCAAGTAAAGCAAAATTTTAACAATTCAATCAGTACGAGCAAAACGAAGCCTGTATGAGGGAGAAGATGAAGACTTTAGTTCATCTAAAACAGACTGATGTTCCTGATCATCTCATCCTGATCTAAACCCTTCAAATGATCCGATGTTAAATCTGCGGACGATCCGGACGCTTTCACACATTTGTCCTTTGACTGTGTCTGAGATTTTCCATCATCAAGGCCAAACAGCACAAGTTTCTAACGAGACGCTTGTTTGTGTCGGCCGGCGCCAAATCAAATCATCGTACTATGAGTTTATTCAAAGAGACACAAACACATCATACACACACTCTAAACTCAGATTAGATGAGCTAAAACAATCATTCATTCTCTTTATTAATAGAACAAACAGACCATATTGCCGTTGTTTGACACTTTATAAAAGCAATAAGCCACGACAGGCCACACATTGAGTGATTTTACTACAGTTTACTATATGTCATGTCTAAAAACACCCCTTAAATGTGGTAAAAACAGCAGAAGAAAGACGCTTTCTGTGAGCAGACGTCCTGATTCAGCAACAGGACAAAAACAAAGTTTATGTGAGGGTGGATTCAGACCACAGGCCGTAAAGAGGCGCGTCTGACACCTCCACCCTCCTCACACTTACTCAACCCTTTCTCACTGTATTCAGCACTACTGATCGCTCCGGCTCCTCTAATATTCAGATTAGTCATCATTAATCAATAACAGTTTCCAGTTACAGACTGCTGAAGCTTTTCCTCTCGCTCCAGACTCTGAAATGCCGCTTTACCGCGCGTGAGAAACATGACACTCTATTTACAGTGCAAATGTGACTATCAGCGACCAATCATGAGTCAGTATGCAAATATCACAATGACATCACTGCTGTTGGTTAGATTTTGGAAAGTGATGTAGGTCAAGGGGAATTTTTTACTTCAATCTGAATAAAAAAAACTTTTATATATTATTTTAAAATATATTTATATTGGCCTTGGGAACTAGTTTAAATTAAATAATTCTATTTTTTATTAATAATTCCATTGTATTTGAATTCAGTTAGTGTAGTTTATTTCAAGTATTAGTATAACCCTGTGCAGTGCATTACTGTAAATGTGATTTTAGTTAGTTTGTTCTGTGGTCATCTCCAGCCCGTCACAGATGTTCTACACGGATCTTAACGTGTTCTGAACCCACAACATTTCCTCAGCATTTTTTTCCCATTATTAATGTGCGAAAACACGCGGCCAACCTGCCAAACTCACAGGAGCGTTTAATGAAGGGATTGTGGGTAAGTGTCTGTGCACAATGGAACCCAAAGACTCTAATTAACACAGTCCAACAAAGACGAACCGACACCAGGGGTCACGACCCCGACCCATAAACCCTCGCTGACCCCCACACCTGCCTGATTACATTAGAGTCCGTGTGTGTGTGTGTGTGTGTGTGTGTTTCAGATGCACAGAGCCTCAGCGTCACTCTTACAGTCTTCTGTTCCATTCTATTCTATTCTATTCTATTCTATTATTCTATTC